>NC_043000.1:153621287-153631287 GCF_006345805.1 Octopus sinensis | reverse complement strand
ACACACACACATTCACACACACACGCACACACACGCGCACACGCACGCAAACACACACACATATATATATATATAAATATATATATATATAAATGAAAGAATGGAGTCGAACGACGATTTAACAAAATTCCTTTATTCTCGACATATGTCTCGAAGACTGCATATTCTTAATTCCGAAGGAATAAAGGGTGCATTATGCCGTCTTCTCATCAGGAAAGACAAGGAACTTATGTCAGCATCATGACGAACAAATATATATATATATATATATATGCTCATATATATGCTTCTTACTAATATTCTTGCTATCATTACCGTTTACAACAATATATGTCGGGCTGAAAAGTTTTACCCACATACAATGTATTCTGTATATATTTATGTACCCACGCGTGGATCCATAAATAGACGTGTGTATATACAAAAACATACACATGTATTCATCTACACATTCGCATATATATACTTCTTACGTACTTTCTCACTATTATGGAGTTAGGAAAGAGATAGTATAATAAAGTAAAATGAAATATATCCACATATAACTATTCAAATATAGACGTATATACACTTCTAACAAACATTCTTAGCCTGAGTCTAAGTTAGGTACAAGGTAATTCATATAGTTCAATATTTATATATATATATATATAATATATATATATATATATATATATATATATATATATATATATAAGTAAATAAATGGAGTTGAACGCAGGTGTTATTAAAATTCTTTTACTTTCGACATATGTTTCGAAGACAACATTGGTTTTACTCCAAAGGAATAAACGGTGTAAAATAATGTAATCTTCTCATCAGGAAAGAAAGAGAACTTATCTCAACAACAAGACATTATAACAATTTTGATGACTGCATAAATGATTAACAGAACGCTATTAAGTATTTAAAAAAAAAAACGTTAGTAGATCTGGCGTCAAAGGCAGACCATAGGAAGAGAAACGGTAAAGAAATAATAAGTAGACAACAAATAAAGATGGATATATTGGTTGAAAAAAATGTTCAAAGGCTTGGAAGTAGATTTCTCTATTGAAGTAAAGTGCACATCCTTGTTACTTGCGTGAATTTTGCTACCCTAGTAACTGTTTATTGAATTTTCCATGTTAGATATAAACAAGGGATAATTCATTCATCAATATATATATATACAGCATGTATATATGTAAAGAGAGAAAGAGAGAGTGGCACACACACACATAAACAGAAACAAAAAGACAGAGAGATGTAGTTATGTGGATCAACAAATTAGACACATTAAATATATAAATATATGAAAGATAATAGTTTGTTAAGAAACACAAGAGATTCATATATGCATACATGAAAAATGAGTGAAAGCAAAAGGTGGAGACTTTCAGATGAATTCTTACGTGAAAATATACAGATAGTGTTATTAATACGGCCAAATTACACAGAGTACATACAACAGAGAAAATCAAAGGGGTGGAAGAAAAGTGTTATAAGTCCAACAGCTGTTCCTGGGAGGCTTGGAGATCCATAATAAAGTTTGTATATATAGTTCATCACAATATGCAGCCGTATGGATGCAATTAACATTGGATAGGACGAGCCTCTGTCATCAGATCGCTAACCATACTTCGCCACCACAATCTCTCATTACTTAATTGGTTCTCAGATGTAATACTGTCTTATAAACACAAGTTTTATTCATCATTTGCTCTTTTTGTTAAATCTATGTAGTCCCATAACTATAATTATCCTTAATGAAATTAACCCTGGGATACGAAATGGTCAGCCCACCAACATACCACCTGAACTAACACCACCCTATTAAGCTCTTCCTTCTCATTGCTACCTTTGAAAATCCCTCTAGCTCACCATATCCCACTTCCTCCATAGTTACCCATCCTCAGAAGTGGTATTCTTTCCCTTCTTTCAATTCTCCTCTTCAACCAAAAGCACTTAATACTACTCTGCTCAATTGGATACTAACCTATCAACCTCTCACTCCCTCTCTATTCACCTCCCTCTGTTCAATTTCATACACCTGTTCATACCTCATTACTCCTATACCAACCCACATTCCTTATTCTACTTCCCAATATATAAGCTTAGCGGTTAAGGTCATGTCTGATTACAAAATGTGTCCAAATATAGTTAAAGGAAATTATTATAATGTATAAGTGAAAGAATTTTGGTCAGTAATAGACTTGTTCAAATAAGGCAGAAAGTAGGATCTCAAGAAATTTGTAGCAGGGATATTGCATGTTCCTAGCGAGACCGACACTTACGAAGATTTCTTTAAGATATTAACAAAACCGTAATGTTATAGTTTATAGATCGGAAATGAGATTTTGTCACAAAGAGTTTATAAAAAATAATTTTATTTAAAAACCTTATTAAAATAATTTATGCTTTAGAACTTTTAGAAAACAATCTAAATTAGTGCTGAATAGTTAAAATTTTGTTTTGTAGAAAATGAAAATATAGGCGCAGGAGTGGCTGTGTGGTAAGTAGCTTGCTAACCAACTACATGGTTCCGGGTTCAGTCTCACTGCGTGGCATCTTGGGCAAGTGTCTTCTGCTATAGCCCCGGGCCGACCAATGCCTTGTGAGTGGATTTGGTAGACGGAAACTGAAAGAAGCCCGTCGTATATATGTATATATATATATATGTATGTGTGTGTGTGTGTTTGTGTATCTGTGTTTGTCCCCCTAGCATTACTTGACAACCGATGCTGGTGTGTTTACGTTCCCGTCACTTAGCGGTTCGGCAAAAGAGACCGATAGAATAAGTACTGGGCTTACAAAGAATAAGTCCAAGGGTCGAGTTGCTCAACTAAAGGCGGTGCTCCAGCATGGCCGCAGTCAAATGACTGAAACAAGTAAAAGAGTAAAGAGTATAACAAAACCAGTAGTGCATGTATGAGGGGTTACCCAAAAGTAACTGGAAACGTTCTCTGTGGGAAAAGCCCGTTGTAGTTTAGACTTCCGCCGCTAAAACCGATTTGATGCGACCTGCAAGCACCAGTCTGCCAACCGGCGTTGTTGGATGAAGTCTTAGTGCCACGTGGGGCATCTTAGTTTTGCAGTGCTTCTTCTTTGTTCGTTGATTTCTGCGATGGCTGAAACGAAGGAACGGCAAGCTTCCGTGAAATTCTGTTTTCTGCTAGGGAAAATGACAGCCGAAACAGTTGTCATGCTTCGAACAGCTGACAAGTACGCTGCCGTGAGCATAAGACAAGTTTACGAGTGGTTTTCAAGCTTTAATACTGGTCACATATTGCTTGAAGAACAAACTTGTTCAGGGCGACCGTCGACCTCTAAAACGAATGAAAACATCACTAAAATTCATGAACTGATCTTGGATAACCATCGATAAGCAATTGCCGAACTTGTTGATATAACTAGCGTATCCTGGAGATCCGAATAACGAATTTTGAGCGAGGAATTGCGAATAAAAAGAGTTGCAGCAAAGTTTGTGTCTCACTGGCTCAAGGAAGATCAAAAGCAGTCACAACTGAATGCGTGTCATGAACTGAAAAAACAAGAGTTCCCGCACTACTCCGAACAGTGGAAAACGCATCTGGACCGATATACTGGATAAAGGTGTAAACATTTAAAACTAAGTGAATAAAATAATATTTCACAATTCCGGTTTCTTTTGGTTACCCTCTCACATATTTTTGCGTTGAATTACATATAAATTTGATCGAAGCATATTTTTCTATAAAAAAGTGATATTTCATTGGACAACGTTTAATTTTTCCATAAAATGTAGGGAAGACAGGAAGTTGCAGGAGTCTTGCTTGGGTATGAAAAGAAGGGCCAAATCTTGAGATGCTGTCTAAGATCATGCGTTCGCTATGAGAGCTCCGTAAAAATAGTGAGTTTTAATCATTCCGAGGGACCTCAAAGGCTCTCATTGTATGCATCTCATGTTTAACGGTAAAGAGGCACAATGAGGGTTTCTTCATACGAACAGTGCTCGCATCGTGTTGTTGCTATTGAAGAGGATTATAGTCTTATGGGGGATGCTTTCGAGGTCGCTGTTCATGCAATCAGCAAGGGCGCGGCGCAGGAATTTAAGTTGCAGTGTGTATAAGTAGCCAACTAAGAGAGTATAATGAAGGATGTATCATAAACTAAGTGCGGGCGTTATTGATGCAACAAGTAAGTATTAATATAGGGGATTAAAATTATAGGGGAGTAAGAACATATAATCATACTCTAGGAAATACCAAAGTTGATTGAGCGTGGGTCAGAGCGAGCTCTATCGGCACAGGTCATGATAGTTCGTTCTAATTGTAAAATACCGATCCAAGTAACGAGAGATTATTGGAGCCTGTAGGTGGGTAGTTTTGGTAGAAGATTGCCTGCTTAATACTGTCACAGACTTTGCTATATTGCAGACAACAACTTTGCATGTTACAGTGAAAGTTCGCTGGTAAAAGAGAAAAGTAAACATTTTTAAAAAGTAAACAAATGAGTGTAGGTTTGGAGCTTGTAAATATATGAAAACCGTTCTGAAGGTCATCAAGGAGAGAGAGAAAGAAGAGGAGGAGAGAGAGAAAAACAGACAGACAGACAGAAAGACAGACTAAGAGGGAGAGAGAGAGAGAGAGAGAGAGACCATGTGCGTGAGAGAGAGAGAAGTGCGAGAGAGAGAGAAAGAGAGGAAGAGACAGTGCGAGAGAGAGCGAGAGAAAGAGAGAGAGAGAGGGAGAGAAAGAAAGAGAGAGAGAGGCACACACACAGAAACAGAGACAGAAAATGAGACATTAAAGAATTCCTGTGTTAATGACTGTCTCCAATACCTTTGTGGTGTTGGAAGTGAGCGTGTTAGGGCGATAGTTGGTAGGTCAAAGCAGATGTACTTCATGAGAATGGAACACACGTGTAACAATATTTAGTCAATCTCCACAGATGGGACATGATGAATGAGTTTCTTCGCACAGAAAAGGAAAACAATGGTAAAGCAAAACGAATGAAAGAAAAAACAGAAAGCAGTAAGCAATGAATCTGAGATTTAAAATTAATTGCAGACATCGCAAAAGGCATTGGGAATAAATTTCAATCCCATTGGGGAGATGCGAATTAAATACTTAGATATGTCAGATTATACAATTGCCGTTGTTTAATACAATTATATAAATATATACATATGATATCACATGTGTGTGTCTGTGTGTATTTGTGCATGCGTGTGTAAATGTATGTGTGTCTGTGTGTATTTGTGCATGCGTGTGTAAATGTGGTTTGTGTGTGTATGTATATATACACACAAATACATATATGGAAACATGAATGGATGAATGCTTAAATAGATACAACTCGTATATGAATCAAAAACAGCTCCTTAGAGACTAAAGGAATGGGAGAATTCAATTAAGGCATAATAAGAGAATTTTGGAAAAGGAAATGCTGGAGATAGGAGAAACAAAATATAGACATATCAGAGTGTTCTCAGATTCTTGTAGAAAGTTTGTCTATATGAATATAAATTATATACATATGTGTTTCTGTGTGCACTACACATTTATTCATATATAAATATACACAACAATAGTTATAGACATAGTCATATCCACGTTTACATTAAATGTGTCAACTATCTATCTATCTATCTATCTATCTATCTATCTATCTATCTATCTATCTATCTATCTATCTATCTATCTATCTATCTATCTATCTATCTGTCTATCCAAACTAGAACGCATTCTCTTTCGCTTCTTGTGGAAAGGATGCGTCCCGATGGTCAGGCGATCCATTTGCTGTCAACACCCGTTAAAAGGAGGACTGGGCATGCCGTGGTTGATGATGCGCAGACACGCGCTGAGACTGCGACATCTAAGGCTCTTCGTAGACGACGGTGAACAGGTGTGGTCGCCGTTTGTGAGGCACGCTTTCCCGCAGCTCGTCTCCATGACCGAACTGCAATCGTGGATCAAAAAGAGGCCGAGGAAGGGAGAATGGCACCGCGAGTGTCGCGTTGCTCTTAAGCAACTCTGCCGTCCTGGGTCAACCTTGAGTGACTCCATCACAACCAAATCATTCTATAGGGGATTAGTGGAGGGGAGGTACGACGACGAGCTCGGGGCGAACCTGGACGTCGACGAGGAATACCTGACCCGCCTGTTCGGGACGACTTTCGGGCCAGGGCCCATGGACAACTTCCAGAGATCCCTGGCCTGGCAGTGCTACCGAGAAGCGCTACCCGTTCGGGATAAGCTCGACAGACACGGCTCGAGAAACAAGGGGCCGACCTGCCCGAGATGCGGTCAGAGCGACGAAACCGTTCTGCACGCAACAGTGCAGTGTCCAACAATTTCCGACCTGTGGGCTTATGTCGAACAACTGCTGTCACGTGTGGGACGAGTCGGTTTATCAGCTGAGTCTATCGTCAATATTGTCACGCCTCCTTCCTTCAAACGGGAAGGAAGAGCTATTTTCATCATACTTGTGGCTATGGCGAAAGAATGTATCTGTGGACGCGTCTGAAAGGATTGGAGACAAATACTTTCCTCTCTGGTCACCTCTCATCACTTCTTCAAGTTTCAAGTACGACTTGAAAAGGAAAGTGAGAGTAGAGAGGCAAGTTTTGTCTAGCGAACGTTTAAAAAAAGATGGGTGAATGTAGCAAGGATGGCACGTATGAATGATGAAGCCACCTTGAGCATAATCCTATGAACCCAGAAATTGAAACAGAGGGTTACCCACTTGCAAACAAATGTGGTAACATATAACAATATTGACCGAGGTTACCGTGGTCGTTTTCGTAGGCTTTTCTTCCCACGGATAAACCTTACTTGCTTTCCCCTTTACACCTACATCATGACACTGTTACACGATCCCTATTGATCGTTTTTTTTCATTCTTCCCCTTTTTTCCTCTTTTTCTTCTTTTTTCATTTTTCTTTTCTTTTGTTCCTTTCCCTTTTTTCTTTTTTTTTTTCCTTTTTTTTTCTTTTTCTCTTTTTGCTCTTTTTTCCCTTTTACGATCCCTTTTGATCGAAAACCTACGCCACCTTTTTTTTCTCTCCCAAAAGAAAAGCTCTACCTTGTAACTTGTCCCATCTGTGTGCAGCCCTGTGTGGCCAATAAAGAAACTTATCTTTCTATCTATCTATCTATCTATCTATCTATCTATCTATCTATCTATCTATCTATCTATCTATCTATCTATCTATCTATCCATCTACGGACGTGCTGTTTCTTCGGCTCCGAAATTAGACCGAAATAGAATAGAGGAAGAATTAGTTAAGGTTTTAGAAGAGGCACTTAGAACTGGCATCGCGTCCAACGTGCTGGCGGCGAGATTGGCTCTCGACCAACACCTCAACACCAAACACGAGGGATGCGTTGTCAGAGCTAGGATGCGTGCTCTGAGGAACGAAGGAGTTGGAGCCGCCCAAGAGGCCCGAGTGGTGGAGACGCAACGAGGCAACAGAGCCACCATCAAGTCTCTTATAGATGAACAGGGGCACGAATTGCTCGAGCCTAAAGGATTGTGGGGCTTTTCAACAACACTTCACCCAACTGTTTGGGACATGTGGTGGGGTCAGAACGCAGAGTGGACTTTAGTGCATACCTGCATGCCTTGCTACGACTCTCAGCAAGAGAGGTGGAGTCTTGTGAAAGGCCTATCACAGCTGCGGACGTACAGGATTCGATGGTAGGCTGCGCGAGAGACAAGTCACCAGGCTTGGATGGTCTGCCCTACGAACTTTATTGTCATATGCCAGGCTTGTTTGGAGGCGTCTTGCAGCTGTCTACTGCACTGGCAGCAAAACGGGAGTATTCCTGCTTTTGTAAAGCGAGGAGCAGTGGCAACTGATTAAGAAATACCCAAACAAGGGGGACGTCATAGATAATTTCAGGCCCATCACTCTGCTCAACGCAGATTTGAAAATTTTGGCCAAGCGTTAGCCGAGAGGTTGCGCTTGTCATCAAGAAACTAATCGACAAGGCGCAACATGCGCCGTGCCGGGTAGAAGTATTCATGACAACCTCCATCTGATGCGCTACATCATAGACAGGGTAGTTAAGAATCCTGGCATGGGTGGGGCGCTGATCAATTTGGATCAATCTCAAAAGCTTTCGATAGGGTAGACCATCACTACTTGGAGGCTGTCCTTAAAGCTGCTGGTTTCGGTCCAGTTTTCCGCGGTTGGATTGCTGCCTTGTACAGCGGCATCCGCTCAGTAGTTCGCTTAAATAGGTCATCTATCCAGACCTGTTAACATCATGCGTTCGGTTCATCAGGGATGCCCCCTCTCATCGCTGCTGTATGTATTGACTCTTGAGCCACTACTGCGGAAACTGGCGACGCTGAGGGGCATCCCACGAGAGCTGGGATGCGGGAGGAGCGTTCTGCATACGCGGATGACGTCACCGCCATAGTGTCGAGCTACCAGCACATCGAGCTGGTCGCGAGACACTAAAAGAATACGAAGCGGTAACGGGAGCAAAAATTAACCGGGAAAAGTCAGGGCTTGCGGCTCGGCACCTGGAGAAGCAGGCCCATGCCGTCCAACAGCGTCTCCATCGTGGGACGCTGGACGGACGGACCGGTTAAATTGCTCGGGGTCTGGTTCGGTCCGGACCTCCAAATGGAGAAGAACTGGGGCGAGATAACGACTAGGGTGGCTACTCTCACCCAGAAATGGGCTGAGAGAAAGCTATCCCTAAAAGGTCGGGCGGAGGTGGCGAACGCGTACATCGCATCCGTCATCGAGTATCGTCTGACCGTCGTGCCTTGTCCCGACCCTACCATCACCAAATTGGAACGTATACTCTTCCGCTTCCTGTGGAAGGGAAATGTTCCGATGGTTAGGCGATCTATTTGCTGTCAACACCCGCTAAATGGAGGGCTGGGCATGCCGTGGATGATGATGCGCAGACATGCGCTGAGACTGCGACATCTCCGGCGCTTCATAGACGACGGTGAACAGGTGTGGTCGCCTTTTGTGCGGCGCGCTTTCCCGCAGCTCGTCTCCTTGGACGAACTACAGTCATGGATCAAGCAGAGACCGAGGCTAGGCGAATGGCACCACGAGTGTCGCGTTGCTCTCAAGCAACTCTGCCGTCCGGGATCGAACTTGAGCGACTCCATCACAACAAAGGCATTCTATAGAGGATTAGTGGAGGGGAGGTGCGACGATTAACTCAGAGTCTGGGCAGAGTCTGGGCGTCGACGAGGAACACCTGACCCGCCTGTTCAGGACAACTTTCGGGCCGGGACCTATCAACAATCACCAAAGATCCCTGGCCTGGCAGTGCTATCGAGAAGCATTACCTGTTCGGATAAGCTCTACAGACACCGTTCCAGACACACTGGACCGACTTGCCCGAGATGCGGTCAGAGCGACGAAACCGTTCTGCACGCACTCGTGCAATGTCCAACCATTTCAGACCTGTGAGCTTATGCCGAACGGCTGCTGTCACGTGTGGGACGAATCCGCCTATCGGTCGAGTCTATCGTGAGAATTCCTCCGCCCTCTTCCCTCAACCGGGAAGGCAAGGCAGTTTTCATCGTACTGGTGGCCATGGTGAAAGAATGTGTGTGGTGGACCCGAGCGAAAGGATTAGAGACAAACACTTACCTCTCTGGCCAATCGCTCATCAACTTTTTCAAGTGCCACTTGAAAAGTAAGGTGAGAATGGAGAGGGAGGTTTTGTCTCGCGAAAGATTCAAAAACAGATGGGTGAATGTTGCAAAGATGGTGCGTGCGAGTGACGAAACCATTTTGAGCATGACCCTGTAAATCGTAAAAAAGAAAGAGAGAGAGCATTTTGCTCTCATGTGGTTATTTCCTCCCTGACTGAGGTTCCCGTGGTCTTTTCTGTAGGCTTTTCTTCCCACGGTTGAACCCAATCTTGTTTTATCAATGTTTTTATCAATGTTTCTGTGATACACGATTTCTTTTCTTTTTTTTTTCTCTCGATCCCTTTTGATCGCAATCTTACATTTATTTTCTTTTTTCCACCCTCGTAAAGAAAAGCTCTACATTTGT
>NC_043000.1:153610031-153621187 GCF_006345805.1 Octopus sinensis | reverse complement strand
GAAGCGCTACTACCGTTCGGGATAAGCTCTACAGACACGGCTCGAGAAACACACGGGGGCGACCTGCCCGAGATGCGGTCAGAGCAACGAAACCGTTCTGCACGCCCTCGTTCAGTGTCCAACAATTTCCGACCTGTGGGCTTATGTCGAACACCTGCTGTCACGTGTGGGACGAGTCGGTTATCAGCTGAGTCTATCGTCAATATTGTCAACGCCTCCTTCCTTCAAACGGGAAGGAAGAGCTGTTTTCATCATCCTTGTGGCTATGGCGAAAGAATGTATCTGGTGGAACGCGTCTGAAAGGATTGGAGACAAACACTTTCCTCTCTGGTCAATCTCTCATCAACTTCTTCAAGTACCACTTGAAAAGGAAAGTGAGAGTAGAGAGGCAAGTTTTGTCTAGCGAATGTTTTAAAAAAAGATGGTGAATGTAGCAATAATAGCACGTATGAATGACGAAGCCACCTTGAGCATAGTCCTATGAACCCAGAAATCGAAAACAGAGAGTTGCTTATTTGCAAAAAAAAAAAAAAAAAATAAAAATGTGACTTCATTGACCGAGGTTACCGTGGTCTTTTCCGTAGGCTTTTCTTTTCTACGGTAAAACCTCACCTGTCCTCCCCTTTACACTTCATATTGACATTTCTGTGATAACGATGCCTATTGATCATTTTTTTTTCCTCTCCCCCTTTTTTAACCCCCCTTTTTTGTCCTCTTTCTCTCCTTTTACGATCCCTTTTGATCGAAACTACCCCCCTTCCTTTTTTTTTTTTTTAACCCTTCAAGAAAAGCTCTACCTTGTAATTTGTTCTATCTGTGTGCAGCCCTGTGTGGCTAATAAGAAACATATCTTTCTATCTACCTATCTATCTATCTATCTATCTTTCTATCTATCTTTCTATCGATCTTTCTATCTATCTATCTATCTATCTATCTATCTATCTATCTATCTATCTATCCAATCTTCCATTTATCCATCTATCCATCCATCTATCTACCTATATGTTTGTCCGTCTGTCTTGCTACCTGTATAGGTTTAGTGATACAAACGGGAAACTAGAACTGGAAACATGAGTATAAACTTACACACACACACACACACATAAGAGTTAAGGAATAGAGCCGGGCTAGATATGTTACATAGCGAACGGAACCTCAGAAGCGGTAAATATCCAAGCGAGGTGTATACCGCAAGCTACACTTCAGGCCCAGGATATCTTGCTTAAATAGAAGTTTACATTGTCACAAGGAGGTACATGTTACCACATGGACGATTGGATATTTACCACTTCTGTGGTTCCGCTCGCTATGAAATATATATAGACCGGATCTTATCTACTCCATTTCTTAACTCGTGTATTTTTATTCGCACATCCGGCAACTCTGGTTCCCTACCTCAAATAGAAAAAGAACTTTTTTCAGTTTATCGTACTCCAAAACGAAAAAATCTACGACCTTCCATCTCAAAAAAATCCTCATTGTCCCTGAAAGTTGTTTTTTTTTTAAAAATATTTTCTACGGATTTCTTGAAGCCAACTTTCTTCTGATACCTCAATCACTGAATCTTATATAATAGTAATAACAACAACAACAACAACAACAACAATAATAACAATAACAATAATAATAACAATAATAATAATAATAATAATAATAATAATAATTATTATTATTATTATTATTATTATTAATTATTATCATTATCATTATTATTATATTATTATTATTATTATTATTATTATCATTATTATTATTATTCAGTAGTTTTATTTTTATAGCGTGCTTTCACTTCACTACCAGCGCAGCTCTGTGTGCCTTGGGTATGTGCTGTGATTTGTTGTGATGCTCTGATGGTTATTGTATGGAAAGTGTTCTGCGTAGGATGTGTGCAGTGCCTAGTAGTGCAATTTTCTGTATGTTTATATGTGTTTGTAAGTCCTGGTGTTTTTGTTATGTATTTGTCTGAATATTTTTTTTATCTGCCTAATGCACCTACTATGATAGGATTGTTTCTGTTTTCAGGTTCCACATTCTAGTTATCTCTATTTCCAGGTCTTTGTATTTTGAGACTTTCTCCATTTCTTTTAGAGACACGTTGTCATCTGCTGGTATTGATACATCAATTAGAAAGCATTTTTTTTCTCTTCATGATCTCTGACAACTATATCTGGTCTGTTGGGCCTTAATTTCTCTATCTGTGTGTATCGGCATATCCCAGAGTATGGTTGCTTTCTCGTTTTCTGTGACCTTTTCTTTGTTGTGTGCCTATACCATCTTTTTTTCTGTTGTTATTCCATAATGTTGGCATAGCTTCCAGTGTATGTAGGTTCCAACTCTGTCATGTCTGTGAATATATTCCTTCTTAGCCAGGACTGGGCAGCCAGAGATAATATGATTTATTGTTTCTTGTCCATCTCCACATATTCTGCAGTTACTTACTTGTTATATTTCTTTTCTTTACATTGTCTTTGGTAACTTCTGGTGGGGAGGCTTTGGTCTTGTCTGCCATTAAAAATCCCTCTGTCTCTGCTTTGAGTCCTGAGCTTCTCAACCATTGCTGGGATTTTTCTTTGTCTATTTCTTTTGTATTTAGTTTAGTCCAGTATTTTTACCATATTATTATTATCATTATTATTATTTTATTTATTATTATTATTATTAATTATTATTATTATTATTATATTATAATTATCATTATTATTATCATTATTATAATTATTATTATTCTGAATGACTCTCGGATAGTTCTTAATTACCGGTTGATCTTTACTTGAAAGCAGGCAATAGCAAATCACCAAAGGTTTCAAGTAGTGCCTTCTCCTGTGACTCAAAGAGACAATACTCTCCTTAGAATGCAAGCTGTACCCAACAATGCTGTATCCTGGATCCTTTCTTGCTTGACAGCAGCTCAAATATTCTAATTATGCTTTTCAAAACTGCTCCTAATGCTCCATTTACCACCGGTATCACCATTACTTTCCTCATGCTCCATAACTTTTCTATCTCGTCCCTCAGTGGCTGGTATTTCTCACTCTTTTCTGTTTCCTTACGTTTCACCCCCGAATCGCCTGCTATCATAACATCTATTATATTTGCTTCATTTTCATCTTTCTGGAAGATCACGATATTTGGGCGTCTCACTTCTATGACTTGGTCGTATTGTATGTTAAAATCCCAGAGTATTTTGTATTGTTAGTTTTACATTACTCCCTCTGGTTTGTCTTCATACCACTATTCTGCTCTCTCGAGATTTGCTTTACCGCACAACAGCCAGTAGACATATCTGGCCACATTGTCGTGTTTCTTTTTGTATTCGCGTTGTGCGAGCTTACAGCACTCACTTATATATTGCTTACACTTTCTCCCTTCTCAGAGCACATCCTACATTTTGGCGAGTCAGTACTTTTATCAATGTGATATTTGGTGTATTTTGTTCCGAGAGCTTGTTCTTGAGCTTTCAACGGGCCCTTTTAATGCTTCAGTTGGCCCTTTTAAGTCTCCTTTCTGCAGTCATTGCTAGGTTCTATTCCAAACAATCTCATCTTTCTTCTTCAAGAACTGTTTTTTCTTGTCCTGCCAAATTTTCTTCATCTGATCTCTCTGATCTTTCTTAAACTGTGTTGTCTACTACTGCTTCGTTCACTTTTAAGGTTCCCTGCATTTTCACTTCTTCAGTCATTTCTTCTTTACCCAACCCATGACATACCAAGCCAGGCTATTCTTCTCTTCCCTTACACAACCTTCACTGCACACCAATCCCAGTCATCCTTCTTTCCTCTTTACATACAATCTTGACACATTATTATTATTATTATTATTATTATTATTATTGAACAGTAGAGGTTACTGACTCCGTGCTTTGACCCTTCTCAAAAATATAGAAAAATATAAACGCACTCATATACACACGTACATATATACATGCATGCATACGTACATGCATGGATGTATGCATGCATACATACATGCACACATACATACAAATATATATATATGTATATATATATATGTATGTGTGTGTGTGTGTATGTATAATTAACGTATATTCAGTCTAAGTCATAAACACTCGGACCCGTTGAGTTTCTTCAGACATGCCAACTAAGTAAAACTACTTCCGCGAACTTCATTAGGCAAAATTAATGAATGCTGATTTGGATTTTAAGAAATTAATTATTATTGCGACAATAAATCACGGCTATCAAAATTCGGGGAAACTTCATTTCGTCCAACTAGCACCTTCTGCGTTCAAATTCCACCGCGGTTGACTTTACCTTTCAGCCTTTCAGTTCAATAAAATAAGTATAATTGACTCAGCCCCCCCCCCGCCCCGAAGTTCCTGAATTTGTACTAAAATTTGAAGCCAATATATATATATATATATATACTAGCAGTATCGCCCCGCGTTTCTCAGGTTTTAAGGGAAATAACTATAACGCATTTTTAGAGAGTTATAGCCAAAAAATAGCAAAAAAATGAAAAAAATGATGGAAATTTTTTTTTGAGATTTAAAAAGGTAGAGTTTGCGTCCCCTAGACAGTTTGTGGTTCGTATTCCTGATTCTCGACCCCAGTCGAATTTATCGATTTTTTTCAGAACTGGGGAACTTTTCAAAATTTTCGCTGCTTAGTTTTGATTATGCATGGGCTATGTGTGGTGTCAAGTTTCATCAAATCGGTTGAAAGCCGTGGTCAGGATGAGGGTACAAGCAAACAGACACACAGAAACACGCACAGACAAACTTGCCGTTTATATAGAGAAAGATATATATATATACACGAACGGGGAACGTGAAACTCTGAGAAATAGCTTTTGTTTATTTCTGCTGCTTTATATTTCTGCGTATTACTCTACCTCTGGTATTTGAGTACTCTTCTTTCCAACTTGTTTCACATTTATGTCTTTACTCCGGTATATGTATATATATATAGTGTGTGTGTGTGCCTGTGTGTGTTATATATATGTATGTATGTGTATATATATATATTATATATATGTATGTATATATATGTATATATATATACATGTATATATGTCACGTGATCACGTGACCGACCAGACCATCAGATACTGTTACACATCGCTGGTCACAATGCCTTCGCATTGTTTTAGCCTTCGAATGACGCCACTGCTCTCCACTAGCTAAGCGAGCAGGCCAACAGAAGAAAGAGTGGGAGAAAGAGTGTGAAAAGTACAGCAGGGATCACAACCTGCTGGAGCCTCGTGGAGCTTTTAGGTGTTTTCGCTCAATAAACACTCACAACGCCCGTCTGGGAATCGAAACCGCGATCCTCGACCGGAGTCGCCTGCCCTAACCACTAGGCCATTGCGCCTCCACATGTATATATGTATAATATATATATATATATATATATATATATGTTATATATATACATTCTTTTATATACATTATATACATTCTTTTATATGTGTATATGTATATATATACATGTATATGTATATATGTATATATATATATGTATATATATGTATATATGTGTATATATATATATATGTATATGTGTATATATATACACTCAAGTGTATGTATACACACACTCTTACAGCTCTGACCCTTATTCCTTTCAAACTTCTCCAATCAACACGTCCCTTCTGATAATTTTGTTCGCCCTTTTTCCTATGTTTCCTTCACTTCATCATCATCTCTTTCTTTCTTTCTTTCTTTCTACCTCTGTCTGTCTCCTCTTCCCGCGCGCACACACAAGCAGGTAAAAACAGACAAGAACACAGGCATGCGCATTAATGTGTGTCTGTCTAGAAATTGTTTTTTTTTTTTTCTGGTTTCGGAACAAGGTCAGCAAGTTTCAGAGGTCAGCAATTGATTGGATGGACCACATGCTTGACATTTACATATTTTTATCAATCACAGCAGAATGAAAGAAATAATTGGTCTTCGAGGAATTTGAGTTCGGATCATAAAGTACTAGAACAAATACCGCAATGCATTTTCCTGTCTGTCTAACGATTCTATCAATCCACATCGTGGTTTATCTACAAGTAATATCTCGTTTTTTTTTTCAATTAATCTTTACTAAATTCCACAGGGAAATCCAGGTACAACCAAAACGAGGTCCGTTTATTTAGAAGTGGAATGAAACAGGAAGTGTCTTACAGAGACTGAATCTTGTAATGTGGTTCTTCAGGAGAGGTGTGTACGTTACAGAAGCTTCGTTGGTATGTCACGTGAAATTGATTTGCATTCTAGTTCAGTTGGTCTTTAATCTCTCTCCTTCTTTTACATGTACAGAGTATTTCATTCATCTTTCATAACATGCGTACACAAACACACACCATCACACATCTGTGTTCAGATCCTATTTTGAATCGTTTGGAAATTGAGAAATAAGATTCTTTTATGAAGTTGCCAGAAAGCAAATGTTACTTGAAATAATAGCTCATAATCTATGAGGAAATACCGAAAATAATGCAATGCGAATAAAACCTTACCCACAGGAATCAAACCGCATGCCTGCAGCAGACCGAACGGCTGTGATACCAGTATACCAAAGTGACCGGTTGACTTTTAATTGCGAAATTGGATGGTTTAATCTTTCAAGCGAATAAAAGGAATTTATTTTTAGTCTATATTGAGAAATTTGAAAATATATCTCTTAAAATATTACTCAAAAGGAAATATAGTTATAACAGCTAATAACATATATATCAGCAGACCCTCTTTGTGTATAACATGAGAAATACAAAATGATATATTTTTCTGTTTCACGTTTGAATTTTTAAATATTATCTTATAATTATATTTACTTAAAGTGCTCTACGAGTACTTTATTAATATATAATCATATTTATTTAAAGAGCTCTTAAGTACTATTTTCATTAAGTATGATTTGATATAGTGGTGGACCACAGTAAATTATGGTTATTTCCTCGAAATTGTATATGCAGTAAAATGTAGCCGGTATTTAAATTTCTGTTAGTCTTTTTTTTATTATTCTTCAAATTCAGCCGACATCGACATTACCTTTCATCCTTTCCGAGTAATCGACTTTCTCTCTCTCTCCCAAAATTCCAGGCCTAGTATCAAATTTGAAATCGATGTCAAGAATTCTTCATTTGAAAAGTCATATTTCGAAAATTCAGCATGCATCTCAAATACCATTGAAGTTAAACACGATATGTTCATTAATGGTTTCACGTTCAAATTTCTTTATGCATCTAAAATACTGAAGTAATGTTATCTGTGAATCACACACTTGATTTTTATAAAATTAAATTATAATCTTGAAATGTATTCAAACGGTATGAAAATTAATGGTCTGGTTCATCGAGCTTAAATTAATTTGAATGTAAAACAATGAAAAGAAATATTTTGTCTTACAAGCAGTTTGAATACGATATTTAGATATGGAATTTGGGTAAAAAGAAATAGACTTACCAGAATATATAATTTGTACCTAACAAGCTATTTCCAAATTATGAACTAAAAATTGTTCAAAATATCATCAGATTTTGTTCTTTCTCGCCTGTATGATTAATACAGCAAATTTCACCGTTTAAGATTGGCAACTCATTGGTGTGGTTGTATCACGATCGTTTAGTTTACTGCAGGAGTGTGGTTCGATTCCGTATCGAAGTTTTCCGTGTAACTTTCCGTGTAATGCACACACACACACACACACACACACACACACAGTAGCTTATCACATATGTCGAGGAAATTGACAGAAGCTGCAGATGCAACGATTCACATCTCTGAATTATGGAAGAAGACGAGTAAAACTAATATTTTCACAATTTCACACAAAACAATAGATTTTTCAAGGAGCATTTCACAGCAAATCTGTATTTCAGGTATAATTATCAAAACAATATTCAATTTCACTTTAAGTTTGACCAGTGCATTATTTGTACGAAAATATACGCATACATATGTAGCTGTATATATATATATATATATATATATATAGAGAGAGAGAGAGAGAGAGAGATAAGAAAGTTGGTTTGTGAAAGCACGTGGGTGAATATATAGAAAATAGTAAAAAGTGAAAAAACTACAGAAGGCTTAAATGTTAAAAAATATATATATTTGCGTCAATATGTCTGAAGAATATTAAAAAATTAAAAAAAAATTTTTTTTCTCTTATATGACATAATTTAAAAGAAATGACCGGTTCGCGTCTTGTTTAGCTTTTCAAATTTCTTGCGACGTTATGTTTCACTTTTTACTATTTTCTATATATATACATATATATAAATATATATATATATATGTGTGTGTGTGTGTGTGTGTGTGTGTGTGTGTGTGTGTGTGTGTGTGTGTGTATGTTTGCGCGCGTGAAGGTGTGTGTGTGTGAGTGTGTGTGTGTACCCATACATATGAATATATTGGAATGAGAAGAAGAATTCGCAATCAATCTTGTTTGCAAAAGCTATATAGTATATTTAACCAGAATTCCTGCTCTGAGACTCCGGGTTCACGCTTCGAAAATCATTAAGCGAGAACGTATATTTCATTATAAATGTATGAAATTCTCGTTCTGAGAAAGAAAACCACTTTAAATAAACTATGAATATATAAATACATTCAACACTCGTATATATTGATACATTTATACACACATACACACATACATATATATACATATATATAAAACTATATATATATATACATACATACACACACACACACATATATATACATGTATATACATTTATATGTGTATATCCTTAATTAAATATATTCTGTTAGAATATTATACACTGAATTCATAATGAGTGCTCTTTGTATAAAATGTCAAAATTATACGAACGATTATATAAATCAACATTCTACATCTCAAATATGGAATACAGGATAAGGGACTCTTTATTCAAAACTGTCATGGATTATCAAGATGAATTTACCAAGGATATTTGTTTTTCTTTTTTTTTTTTCTTTTACTTGTTTCAGTCATTTGACTGCGGCCATGCTGGAGCACCGCCTTTAATCGAGCAACTCGACCCCGGGACTTATTCTTTTGTAAGCCCAGTACTTATTCTATCGGTCTCTTTTGCCGAACCGCTAAGTAACGGGAACATAAACACACCAGCATCGGTTGTCAAGCAATGCTAGGGGGACAAACACAAACACACAAACACACACACGCATATATATATACATATATACGACGGGCTTCTTCCAGTTTCCGTCTACCAAATCCACTCACAAGGCTTTGGTCGGCCCGAGGCTATAGTAGAAGACACTTACCCAAGGTGCCACGCAGTGGGACTGAACCCGGAACCATGCGATTGGTAAACAAGCTACTTACCACACAGCCACTCCTGCGTATATATATGCAAACTTGAAATTTTCTTATCAAAGTCTATCTGCATAAATCAAAACCTGTCAATAGATTACTGAGATGAACTTACCAAGGATATATATATGTATATATATACAAACTTTAAATTTTCTTACCCAAGTCTACCTGCATAAATCTAAACCAGTAACTTTTAATCTATTCTTTCAAAAATACCTTCTCATATATTTTTCTAATTTTAAAACAACATTCGATTTGTTATAAAATCTTTACCTTCTCCATATCTGACGAGCGGAAATATTGTCTATCAATGTGTATCAAAAACAGATTCCATTATAACGAAAATACTTTCGTGAAAAGATCGTAAGATGCATTAATTAACAAATTTTTAAACTGTCATCTTTCATATAATTACACATATTTTCAATTCAATACTATTTTAGACATATATATCTTCGTCAGAAATTTTTTTATATTGAATTTCATGCTATTATTTAAAAATACAGTAGACATATATATATGTTGTATATATATGTATATATATGTATATGCATGTAGAATCGACGTTATCAGCATACATGATTTTAATGAATATATGTGTATATATATATATAATATATATATATATATATATATATATATATATATATATATTATATATATAATACATATATATATATATACATATACACATATATTCACATATATACACACACACACACACACCCACACACATATATATATATATATATACATATATCACTAAAATCATGTATGCTGATAACGTCGATTCTTATTTCTATCATTATCATGTAAGAATTCCACGTGTTTTTCCATTTAATTGAAACATTTCAGCACCTTCTTTGCTATTTTGTCTTAACACGTGTTTTCTTTGTGTTCTTTCGCATATTTCGCAAGAATTTGGACCCTTCGGCTCCCATACACCGAGAAGCAGTGACCGACTCTATATTTTGACACATTGCTATTACCGTTTTAATATGTTATTTTGTGATACATTTCTTACTTGGAGAGAAACAAATAGCATTTCAAGTATTCCGAACATGATTCGAAGGTTGAAAAATAACAGATTTTGGAATGCTCTTATTTAAGGTTTGTGGATTTCGAAAATATTCTGAGCATTCTCAGAAATGGATACTTAACGACATTCATTTAACTTCCCATATTAAAAGTTAGTATTAAAATCCTGCCTTCTGAAATATTTTCTACCTTTCTACTTTGAACAGTTCATACTCAAAAGATTCAGTTCGACTTGTCTTATTTGACTTTTTATTCCTTCTCGTGGAAAGTACAATAAGCTTTCCACAACCTACAATAATTAAAATGTCGAAGAACATCGCCGTTCGCCTTTACATTGAAACAATTCTCTCACCTTCGGTTATAACTATTCGTCACAATCTTGCGAAATCAAATCTGAGTTTTTTTCTTACTGGCGAAGCCATGACAAAGACTCTGCTTAATTAAAACAAAGAAAATAATAATAACAATAATAAAGATGATACTACTACTACTACTACTACTACTACTACTACTACTACTACTACTACTACTACTACTACTACTAATAATAATAATAATAATAATAATAATAATAATAAAATAACTGCCCTGATGCACTACCAGACAGTGGCTTTCATGACTTCCGATCTTAACTAACTGTGTTCATGGGAACTGCCAATATCCTACGTAAAATACTAAGTAATCTCAAATTTTAAAACAAATTCATCATTTTCTTATGGTTTCTTAAATATTCTTTAGAACAATACTATGTGCAAAGCCAAATATATGGCACCCAGGGCATAGAACCAACATGAACTTCGAACTTGTTGTCGCTTGAGGTCTTTTGGTGGGCCTTGGAGCCAA
>NC_043000.1:153582531-153605031 GCF_006345805.1 Octopus sinensis | reverse complement strand
TAGTGGACAAACTTTGTTCGTTATTGAGTATTTGTTACTTTAAGCAGAGATCGACGTGAACGAGATTTAGAATTATAAATGACAAAAAGTCTTTTGTATATTTAGTGATGTTCTTATACATTCTGGTCTTAAATCAGTATTTCTTTCAGGGAAGGTGATATACGGTTTGAAAAGTGGGGATCAACAACTTACTATATAAATCTTTTCCTACTCTACGGCAAAAAAGCAGAATTATTTATCAGGTCATCCCATAAGTTCTGTCCGAATTTTGAATAAAGAAAACAAGTAATCAAATGTTTTATTTAATTGAAATTTAATCATCAATGTGCTTTCCCTGATTATCTATGACTTCCTTCCATCTATTGACAAGCATTTTAATCCCATCAATGTAAAACTCTTTTGGTTTCAAAGTGAAGAACTTTGAAATGTCAGTTTCGACCTCTTCCAGGCTTGTGAAAGTTATATCCCCCAATTGATTCTGTAAACTACGAAACAAATGGTAGTCTGAAGGAGCAATGTCGGAAGAATAAGGTGGATGAGGAATTTCTTCCAACCAAGCTCTTCGATCTTCTGTGATGTGATCTTTGCAGTGTGGAGTCGCGCATTGTCCTGGCTAAACGTCACTCGTTTTCGATTCACTAAAGCGGGTCTTTTTTTCTTCAAAGCTTGGTTCAAATGCTCTAATTGCTGACAGAAGACTTGAGCAGTGATTGTTGCATTAGGTGGTAACAATTCAAAGTGAATTACTCCTTTGCAATTTCACCGGATACAGAGAACAACCTTTTTCTCATGAAGTTTCCTTCTCGCTTGTGGTTGAGCTTTTTCCCTTTTACGAAGCCACTATTTACGACGTTTAACATTTCGATAAAAGATCCATTTTTCGTCACCAGTCACAAATCTATCCAAAAAGGGTAAAATGAGTTCGTGAGAATGGAGAGAAAAGCTGATGTCAACTCGGGATTTGCGGTTGCTTTCGGACAATTCATGAGGCATCCATTTCCCAAGTTCCGAGTCGCTTCGGCTGCAGTTTCCTTTTTTGTACTCATAAAGCATTTGTACTCAAATGCTCTTTGGATTCTCCCATCTTAGAAAGAGCTTTAATCAAAGAAATTTTAATTATATTATTCTATAAAATAATATTTAATTAGTTTAAATGTACACAAATTCATAAAAATAATTTTTAATTCCATTAGACATTCTAAAATGCTATTAAATTTCTTTCAATTTAAAAAAAAAGGTAAAATCGGACAGAACCTATGGGATGACCTGATAGTTGCAAACTTTGTCTTCTACCAAAATTGTCACTCTTTCAGTTACGATGACGAGTATTCCAGCTGTTTCAGTCAACGGAACAACCTCCTCGTGAAGTTTACTTGCAAGACGCTGAGCACTCTTAACGTCATTCTGAAGGATAATCAGCATGACGCAGAATGTGACCACGCTGACCCATTGAATGCAACTCATTTTTGCCAGCTTAGTGAACTGGAGCAACGTAAAATGAAGTGTCTTGTTCAAGGACACAATTTTTCGCGGGGAATCGAACTCACGAGCTGAATACTCTCACCGCTAAACCACGCTCCTTCACCTTCTATTCAATAAACAATAGTGAGATATGACTAATATTTTTGACGAGATGGGCTGGTTTTGCCAGTTTTAGGACGACTGTTTTACATTCTTCTGGAATCAGCGCTGACTTTCGTACATCCTGAAGAGACAAAATATATATCGCCTACAAAACAGACCAGATGTATACAACTGCGTTCTCTTCTAAATGTTTTAGCATTTTGCCTAAGTTAGAAACGATACAGTTCAAGTCTGTTATTGCTTATTCTGGAAGTTAATGACTTATACGAACGACTCGTGATATAAGCGACAGGCACCAAATAAAATGTAATTTAAACGCATATATAAATAATATACATACATGCATGTATATATGTATACGTATCTATATATATATGAGTGTATTTGGTAGACAGAAATTGAAAAAAGCCCGTCATATATATTTATGTGTGCGTGTGTGTGTGCGCGCGCACGGGCGTGTGTTTATTTTTCCTCTCACCCCGCTATCTTTCGACAACCTCTGCTGGAGCATTTATTTGCCCGTAACTTAGTGGTTCGACACACACACACACACACACACATATATATATATTATATATATATATATATATAATATATATATATATATACAGTGATATGCATATATATATATATACAGTGATATGCATATATATATATACATATATTTATATATATATATATATATATACAGTGATATGCATATATATATATATATATATATATATATATATATAGACAGTTTGATAGATAAGCAAACAGACAGACAGACCAATAGACAGATAGATAGACAGAAAGACAGACAGACATGCAGATAGATAGACAGGCAGATAGATAGATAGATAGATAGATAGATAGATAGATAGATAGATAGATAGATAGATAGATAATAGATAGATAGATAGATAGATAGATAGATAGATAGATAGATAGATTCACCAGAGCATATACCTTGACGCCTCTGTCGTTTATTCTTAACCATTTCCTCATCTGCAAATTCCTTAGCACCAGCTTTCAAAATCAGTGACGGTCCTCCAATATCAGTTCATGAATTTTCATGATGTTTTCATTTGTCCGGGAGGTTGATGATTGCCCTGAACGCGGTTGGTCTTCAAGCAACAAGTGACCATTCCTAATGCGCGAAAACCACTCGTAAGTTTATGTTTTACTCGTGGCAGCGCCCTTGTAAGCTGTTTGAAGCATGGCAACTTTTCCGGCCGTCGTTTTCCATAGCAGAAAACAAAATTTCGCGGAAGCACGCTGTTTCTTCGTTACAGGCATCGCAAAAATCGAGAAACAGAAGAGAAGCAATGCAAAACAAAGACTACCTCGTAGCAGTGCGACTCCAACCGACGACAACTTTCAGCACGCTGATGTCTGAAGGTCACATCAAGTGGCTTCTAGCGGCGGAAGCTTGAACTACAACGGGTCCGTCGTACAGAGAACAATTCTTGTTACTTATGGGTATCTCCACGTATACATAAATACATGTAAGCGTACACACACACACACACACTCACATATATATATATATATGTGTGCGTGTGTAATAAATAAGATATATGCATACATACAAACATATATGTACGTACCTACATCTACATGTATATATACATGCATATATAAATATATATACGTGAGTACAGGACACCACAACTAGACGTAGAACTCGACGAGAAACGAAAACGGAAAAACCATTTTTTTATAACAGAAAAACAGAGTACAGGACATAGTACACAAGGAAAAATCCCCTTCATCAGCTGTCACTAGTTCGACTCTAGCGTGTTTCGAAGGCAAGATATATATATATATATATATATATATATATATATACACACACACACATACATGCTCATACGTCTGTGCATTTCAATTTCCATCATACAACTAAGAAATAGTCCAACACGGCAATACGGACAGTTATGTATTTTCACAAACTGAACCGTATACAAGTGCTATAGATTGAATCTGTATCTCCCATACAAATTGAATTTGCAGATGCCGCAAAATGTAACAGCTTTCACATGCCCCGATAATGAAAAGTTTTTAAATTTTCAACAATATCACGTAGGCATTTGCAAGAATAAGCAAGTGAAATACTGTCATTATATGTACAATTTTACAACGTACATAATCAAGATCTGGATTTCAATTTAGCTATATGTATATTGAAGTTTGGATTGTCTGCAAAAGTACAATAAACGCTCTGCCTGAATATTTTAGTTATGTGAAAATAGTTGTATATTGCATTATCAGTCATTGCCGACGTGTGAATATTTATTCAGATTACCAATTTATATATTAGAGGCAGAACTGTGTAAATAAGAAGTGAAAATATATGTATGTATGTATGTATGTATGCATATACATGCATATATATATATATATATATATATATATATATATATATATATGTATGTATGTATGTATGTATATATATATATATATATATATAATATATATATATATATATATATATATATATGTATATATATGTATGTATGTATGGTATGTATGTATATTTTATTATATATATATATACGCATGTATATGTCTGTCTATCTATCTATCTGTGTGTGTGTATTATATATATTTATATATATATATATTTCTTTACATATATATATATATATATATATATATGTATACATATATACATATATATATATAACCTGACCTCATGTTTTGTTATACGACACTGGCCACTATGCACTTCCCTATCTGTGTTGATCGCGCCATTCTTTTACCTTTTGACCTAAATATGAAGAAAGTATTGGTGCTCATAATTCGGTACTTTACTGGAATTAAGGTGTTATTCATTTTCGTGTTCGACTGAATTTATATGCAAATTAAGATAAGATGAATATATACTTACATGCCCCCCCCACACACACACATGAGTTTATATGTGTGTGTGTCTGTGTGTGTGTACATATATATTCACACACATACACACTAAGCACAAGCAAGACTGCTCAATATGTAAAGCAGAGTTAAACAACACCTGTCGAATTAGCAATTAAAGCCGAAATTTCATACTGTTCTTACTTTTGTCTTGGGATGTGATTAAAGGTTTATTATCAAATCTGGCGAACGTTGATACAAATTGGATTTTTATGTAAAAGGGAGAGTAAATGGGGCTGGAAGGGGATCAAAATTTACAGAAGGGGGTAACTTGAGGTGAGAAATTGATTGGGAGAGGTTTTGGGGCGCTACAGCGGTTGCTTTGGTGTGAAAACATGGATTTTATTGAATTTGGGGGACACTTGGTAGTCTACATTGGACACCTTTTGCCCGATTTCAATCAATTTTTTTTTTCTAATCTATAATCTAATCTATAAAATGAAGAAAGCGAACGTTGATACAAATTGGGCTTTTATGTAAAAAAAAAAGGGGGTCTAAATGGGGCTGGAAGGGGATTAAAATTTACAGGAGGGGGTAACTTGAAGTAAGAAATTGATTGGGAGATGTTTTGGGGCGCTACTGTGGTTATGTTGGTGTTTCATTGATTTTTGGGGAGACTTGGTGGTCTATATTGGACACCTTTTGCCCGATTTCAATCAAATTTTCAACATGGTAAAGTGGAAGCGGATTTGTAATTTAAGTGCGAAAAATGGGTCCGAAATTTTGAAAATTAAGGCAAGATTTTTGAAGTTGAAGATTTTTGAAGATTTTTGTCTTTTATTTTTTTATTGTTTACAGTTTTCATTTTTTATGAAAGAAATTTACAGCTGTATGTAGCCCGTGTTTAGAGCTTTCATTTGCATGGTCAATCGTCGAAAAATTCCCCATTTTTAATCACTCAAATAGCGGCACGTGCAAAAGGCACTGTTTGATATTTATGATTGATCTTTCTCAACTTACTCAAGATCTTTTGTTTTTTTATAAATGGGAGAGTGAGTGATAGATAGAAAAAGATAGAAAGTAAGAGAAAGCGAGGGAGAGTCCGAGAGAAAAGAAGGGTCAGAGAGTGGGAAAGTGAGAGAGAAACAAAGAGGGAGAATGTAGCGATAAGAAACAGAAAGGAAGCAACAGAAAGTAACAACCACACCTTCACCCACGCGTAGAGCGGGTCACCTTAACCTAGTAAATTATAAATTTATATAGGTGCTATACATTTGGTCAACACAAATCATACATAAAGCTTCTATGATTATAACTCTTAATAAGGTGGCGAGCTGGCAGAAACGTTAGCACGCCGGGCGGTATTTCGTCTGCCGTTACGTTGTGAGTTCAAATTCCACCGAGGTCGACTTTGCCTTTCATCCTTTCGGGGTCGATAAATTAAGTACCAGTTACGCACTGGGGTCGATGTAATCGACTTAATACCTATGTCTGTCCTTGTTTGTCCCCTCTATCTTTAGCTCCTTGTGGGTAATAAAGAAATAGGTATTTCTTCTGTGTTTACGTTCTGAGTTCAAATTCCGCCGAGGTCGACTTTGCCTTTATCCTTTCGGGGTCGATAAATTAAGTACCAGTAGCGTACTGGGGCCGATCTTAATATCGGGGAAATCAAACTCTATGTATTCAAAGCAATGAGAACCCAGGTTCGAAATTTGCCGAAGACATCTGATGAAGGCTGGAGGGTATATCAGCCGAAACGTTGTGTTAACAACAAACAAGATGAGAACAAATATCCCTTAAATGTAAATAATGTAAATAATGTATTTTTAAGGGGGATACGGTATAGATAAAAGTCTTGGTACAGAAACCATACAATCGACAAACCATAGGCAGTAATTGAGTGTGAATGAACACTAATACAGAACGAAATATTTCATGATGTTGTATTCCATTGCTTCGCATGGCTTGCAGTGCCTCTTTGTAGATTCTAGTGGATATTGCGAATAAGATGTATTTTAATTATTCAATATGTGTATATAAATTTAGAGATATAATGCACACAGCCCAAATAACTGATTTCGTAGGATTATTCTTGTTGGATAAGATCCTTCAAATTGATTTGGTGTGGTTATTTTTCCAGATTCATTCTTTGACTTCGAGTTTCTTGTCTTATCAAGGTAAACGGCAACGCCATCTAAGTCTGGAAATAAATTCGCTCGTTTTATGTAGAAGAGCTTCCATATATAAGTTCTTGGGTGGAATAGGTATATTCTAGATAGAAATGCCCAAATATTGTTTCTCCATTTAGTTTAGTCCCTATTGATGTGCTCCAATGAGCTAAGTATAAATTACACAATTTTATGTAGAGCTTTTTAACTTTAACAATGCTCAGAAACAGGCTAGAATTAAAGGGCTCTAATTGAGCAAAGTTCCAATTTATGATTTCAATGGAGGCAATATCAGCGGAAAACTAGGGAAACATGGTCTATTATCCAATAGAATATTCAATATATATGTGTGTACTTTCAATGGACATTAATAAATCAATATAAAGTTCCAGATAATACAGTATTAAAATATACAAGTATATGAACATATAAATATTTGATATTTAAAAATACGCTACTACGTGATGCGTCTTTGTTCTGCATTACTTCAGTTCAGACCATTCTATTATAGAATTAAAAAAAATTTTGATTCCATTCCAATGCTTATCTGAAGTTAGCTATCCTAGTTCAAATCATACCAATTAAATCCTTACCGACATAACATGTACCTCCTTGCGACAATGTAAACTTTCATTCAATCATGATATCCTTGGCCTGAAAAGCAGCCTACAGTATACTTGGATATTTATCACTTCTGAGACTCCGCTCGCTATGAAACATATGTAGCCCGGATCTTATCTACTCCGTTTCTTAACACTTATATTCTTATTCGCAGACCCAGCAACCCTGGTCATCTACTGTGAGATATAAAAAAAATTTTTTTCGGTTTATTATAATCCGATACGAAAAAATCCGTAACATTCCGTTTCAATAAACCACTCTGGTCCCTGGAAGTTGTTTTTTATATTTACTAATATATATATATATATATAATTTTTTTCAGAGAAAAATTTCATCAAAAAGTGGCAGCATATTAAAATACCTTGAAAGGTTAAAATTATAAATAACTTATAAACAAGGGCAAAAGAAAAATTATTTCCATGCCAATATGCTGACAACAAACTTTAAATAGTCAATTTCCACATATCATTATACACTCACTATAAATACACGTTGCGCTGAAATCGGGGAAGCTAGCTGATTTTAGCGCAACGTGTATTTATAGTGAGTGTATAATGATATGTGGAAATTGACGATTTAAAGTTTGTTGTCAGCATATTGGCATGGAAATAATTTTTTCTTTTGCCCTTGTTTATATATATATATATATATATATATATATATATATATATATACTTTTATTCTTTTATTCTTTTACTTCTTTCAGTCATTTGACTGCGGCCATGCTGGAGCAATTACTTTAGTCTTACAAATCGACCCGTAGACTCATTCTAGCGCTACCTTTTGCCGAAGCGCTAAGTTACGGGACGTAAACACACCAACATCGTTTGTCAAGCAATGTTGGGGAACAAACACAAGCACACAAATACATACATACATACATACAAATATACATACACACACACACAAATATATATATACAAATATATATATATATAATATATATATATTATATATATATATATATATATATATATATATAATATATATATATATATATGTATATCTCAATATATATATATATATATATGACGGGCTTCTTTCAGTTTCTGCCTATCACATCCATTCAAAAGTTTTTAATCGGCCCCAGGATATAGTAGAAGACAGCTGCTCAAGGTGCCACGCGGTGGGACTGGGGCCAGAACCATATGCTTAGGAAGCATGCTTCATACCACACACCCACTCCTGCGCTTATGTAGGTTTGTGTGAGTGTGACTGCATTTACATAGAAGGAGATACCGGAAAGGTTCTCTGTGGGAGAAGCCTATTGTAGTTCAGCCCACAGCTGCTAAAAGCGACTTGATGCGATCCTCAGGCACCAATCTGCCGTCGTTGTTGTCGAATGGAGGCGTACTACTACGTGATGCGT
Source organism: Octopus sinensis (assembly GCF_006345805.1). Classification (NCBI taxonomy): domain Eukaryota; kingdom Metazoa; phylum Mollusca; class Cephalopoda; order Octopoda; family Octopodidae; genus Octopus; species Octopus sinensis. The sequence continues at coordinate 153,596,448 of NC_043000.1, read as the reverse complement.
CTTTGTTCTGTATTACTTCTTCCTTGTTCCTCGAATTTTGCGATGCCCGAAACGAAGGAACAACGTGCTTCCGTGAAATTATGTTTCTTGTTGGAGAAAAGCTCGGCCGAAACAGTTGTCATGCTTCAGACAGCTTGCAAGGGCGCTGGCATGAGCAAGACAAATTTACAAGTGTTTTTCACGCTTTAGCGATGGTCACTTGTTGCTTGAAGGCCAAACGCGTTCAGGGCAAACTTCAACCTCCCGAACGAATGAAAACATCATGAAAACTCATGAACTGATTTTGGAGGACCATCACCGAACAATTGACGAACTTGTTGACATGACTGCTGTGTCCTGGAGCTCCTGCCAACGAATTTTGAGCGAGGAATTGTAAATGAAAAGATTTGCAGCTAAAGCAGTCACGACTGAATGCGTAGGTTTGTTTGAGTGTGACTGTATTTACATAGAAGGAGATACCGGAAAGGTACTCTGTGGAAGAAACCTGTTGTAGTTCAGCCCTCTGCTGCTAAAAGCGACTTGATCTGGACTTTGATCTAAACTTTGATCAGGACCTTTTTTCGAAGCTCATCACAGATTTTAAAAGCTGGTGGTAGAAAATTTGCAGATGTGGAAGAGGTGTAAAAAAAGGGGGAAAAAAAAAAAAAGACGGAGGCGTTAAAAGGCATCACCTCGCAAGAGATCCAGCAATGGTTCGAAGGGTGGAAAACGCGTCTGGACCGATGTATTGCTTCAAATGGAAAATACGTTGAAGGTGATAAAAGTGTTAACATGTAAAACCGAGTGAATAAAAGAATAAAATATTGCAAAATTTTGGTTTCTCTTGGTCACACGCTCGTAAATTATTTACAATATAAACTATACACAATATTAAGACAAACATATTCAGACGTTTTAATTTTTTTATTGAAAACAGATATAAAATATATGACAATCGTACAGACATAAATACGTACAAAAATACACATACCATTACGTACACACACACACCTACACTCACACACACGCATATATATATATATATATTATATATATATATATATATATATATATATATATACATATACATGTGTATGTTAAAAAAAAAATTCGTATAGGAAGACCTGCAACCAGCATATGCTCATGCATACACGAATATATATAATATTTGCAATGTATATTTTGAACATATATAACCGTATATGTATATGTTTGTATTCATGTGTGATAAAAGTTAATTGACTAATGTATATTTCTACACACCCACACATACGTACAGACATTCAAGTAATATTCACACAGTTATATGTATCTATATGCATATGTATCATATATATATATATATATATATATATATATATATACATATATATATATATACATATGGTATTTATATCCTATATATATATATATATATATATATATCCCATATATATACATATATATATATATATATATATATATGTATATATATGTATATATATATCCTATATATATATACACACAGATATAGTATTTATATTCTATTATATATATATAAAATTGGTGGTGTGTATACATTCATATGAGCACGTTTGCGTGTGTGTGTTTGTGTGTGTGTGTGTGTGTGTGTGTGTGTGTGTGTGGTGTGTGTGTGTGTGTGTTCGCTAGTACACATATCTTATGCATGTGTCTATATGTGTATGTTTGTATTTTTATACATTTATCCGCATATATGTCTATATGAATATCAATAAAAGGGTGCATAACAAATAGTTCTCGACTCATTTTTTCTATTATATTCATTTCTGCTTTTTTTTGCTTTCCTTCTTTTTGTAAATTTTCTGTTTTGTATTTTGTTTTATTTTATTTATTTATTTTATTTATTTATACTAAAACATTTTCCTCTACCGCTCCTTTGTGCTAATGTCATTTCACATCAAAGAGATTCATATGTTATCCATTTTGTTATAAATTTTCTGATTCACAGTCTTTCTAATTCAGTCTTGCGTAATATTTATACATATGATCATCTTTCAATAAAAATTCGTAATATAGCGGTGAAGAAAATCTGTACAGTTCTAGGAAGATATCAACCAGAATATACTACATTATAAATACGAATCAAGTCGGAGATGTCGACTGGATGTGTTTCGATCAAATTATCTCACAGGCATTCGTATCCACGCTTTCTTTCTTACTAACTCAATTTCTCTCTCACGCTTATATATATATATATATATATAATATATATATATATATATGTGTTTATCTTCATTCTCTCTTGCAGTTTTTAATACATATTCCATGCGTCCTGCATTTTCATTGTCTTTATATATATATATATATGGTGGACCTCCGTCGATGAACGATGAGTATTCAATTATATGATAAACTGAATTACCTGCTCCTGATTTAACGAGTAAGTGGCTGACCATTCCACAGACACGTGTACCCTTAATGCAATTTGCAGGCGGAATCTGCATAAAGCAGTGTGACAAGGCTGTGCCTTGTGAATTGTCGGTACAATCCACTCGACGGGCTTCTATACATTTTCCGCCTACCCAATTTCACTCACAAGGTATGGGTCGGCCTAGGGCTATAGAAAATGACATTTGCCCAAGATGCCACACTGTAGAATCGGACTCGGGACCTCGTTGTTGCGAAGCGAACTATGTAGCCGTTCGGCCGTACTACGCCTATGTATGTGTGTGTGCGTATGTGTATATATACATATTGTCCCATTTTGTATTTTATATATATACATACATACATATATATATATACACACACACACACCCACGACTTCCAAGTCGATGTCTCCTTGCTTCATTTTATTTCGTTTTTTTTTTGTCACGTTTTTCTTCACCCATTTTCGATTTTCTGGATAAATATTATCCTTTATTTTTCAGCTCATTTTCTCCATTTTTTTTTTCGCTTTTAATCTTTTTATTGATTTTCTTCTTTACCATCATGCATCGTGTTCCCATTTGTTTTCCCCCTCTTTCAAACACTCTCTACGTCGATTTTCCACTGCAACCTCGAGTCTTGTATGAATGTATATATATAAAAAAGATCTGTTTTTTTGCAGGTCTTTTTATTTATATATTGTTTTCTCTATAACTCATAGCTGTGTTTGCTTTTTGGTGGGGTGGTTTTATATTGTCCTTTTACTCTGAAGTCATCATAAAATCAGATGAGTGGAAAGAGGAGAGAAACTGTTCCGTGACATGCGATCAATTTCTTCTGGAACACTGGCAACTGAATGAGTCTGAAAAGAGAATATATATATACAAATTAAAGTATTTGTAACAAAACGAATTTCTATAAACAATTACCTTAATTTATAAAATAGAAGACATTTAATAAAAGAGAAAATACATCAGATCAAATTGCTTTGCTGCTTTAGTTAGAACTCAGAAAACACGAGGTATGCGCGTATGTGTATGTATACATTAGGTTCTTGTCATTCTGACGCAAGGTCAGTTGAGCTCTGACTGCACAAGACAAATTATCAAAGTGTATTCGACGTTGATCTTATATATTTTGTTTTTGTTGACGTAATACATTTAGGTGTAGGTGAACCTAACAACCTTAGGTTACAAACAGAGAAACGAGACATACAACATAAAGAATATTCCCCTTCTTCAGTTGTCCCTGTTTCAACTACTCGTGTTTAAGAAGGCAAGGACAAGACGCGACTTCGTTGAAACAGTTCTTCCCGCAAAGCAAATTAAATAAACATTTGGGATTTTTTGCGGAGGGTGAAAGTGGTAACAACAGGACAGTGAGAACAGTAAAAACAAACGGTGAGGGCTGTTGAGCCAAGACGATAGAAAAATTATTATGAACGCTAAGAAGACGAGCTTATGAAGGAGACAGTATAAGCACGTTTAGTCTTTACGTATGTATATATATATATATATATATATATATATATATGCGTGTATGTATGAGTGTGTGTGTGCAAGCGCTTTAAAATATGTAGAAAATGCTAGACCACTCAGTTTGAAGCTGCCTGTGTCTACGTTTGAGTAAAGATCTGGAATATTTTCTCCTCTTCCTTCTCCTCCTGACTTTCTCTCTCCTTCTCTCTCTCTCCTTCTCTCTTTCACATACACACACTCACACAAAGATCACAGGTTTAATTGCATTCAAGCATGTATACGTATGAGTTGATGTATGTGTGTATGCCTGTGTTTGTATGTGTTCGTGCATATTTATATGAGTAAGCAAAATAATAATTATACGCATTTGTATCTACTTCCGAATGTCTGAAAATTTGTTTTATTTGGTTTTCTGTTTGTGCTTCTTGTATGTATGTGTTTTTTGTAATCAGAACCAGACATTCCTTGCTAGTTTCTCAACGTGAGAATTTTCTTTCAATATATACGCTGGTATAGCCCCGGGCAAACTCGAATAACGGAAGTGAAATTGTTTTTAATAAATTTCAAAAACCTCACTAAATTATAAATTCCATCGGAATTTACAGTTCGCACACACACACACACACACACACACACACACACACACACACACACACACACACACACACATACATACATATACAAATACATACAAGTGTGTGTGCGTGTGTATGTAAGTACACACACACACACACATAATTATTAATTTATTGTATTTGAAGGTGTGGTACTGCGATTCAAATTCTTCAAGCTTTATGAAAATATATTTCAAGGGTAAAAAGAAGGAAATAAATATATAAATATTTAAATTCAACATATTACATCAGTAACACGATGGATTTTAAAGAAATAAGCCTTGTATTCTTCACGGATCGTATGTTTTGCCGAATGTTTCCTCATTAACAGTTTCCGTTGTGCATGAGAAATGTATATGAGGTTAATTATTTGATCTTAGCTAAAATTGTAAATACGAATAACTGATGGCAGCGTATTTAAAGATAATCTTAATAATGGCAATATTATTAATCTCAATAATGGAAATATTGTCATTATCCTCATCATTATTGTTGTTGTTGCTGTTGTTATTATAATTATTATTATTATTATTATTATTATTATTATTATAATTATTATTATTAAGGTAGCAAGCTGGCAGAATCGTTAGCACGGCAGGCAAAATGCTTAGCGGCATTTCGACCGTCTCAACGTTCTGAGTTCAAATTCTGTCACAGTCGACTTCATTTTTGAGTCGATGAATTAAGTACTTGTTTACTGGTCATGCTTTAAGAACCATGCGAAGAAGTCTTGCAGTTCCAAGCAATGCTGATTTTTGTAGGTGTTCTATCTTTTCACTTGCACGAATCTTTTTTTAGCCATGTTGGTAGTTGAGTGCTGATACTTTCAAGTGCACTAATTACTATTGATATCACGTCTAATCTCCTCATTAACCACAACCTTCGTATTTCCCACTTCAAATCGTCATAGTTGTTTATTTTTTCTTCTTCTTTTGCATTAATCCTGTTGTCAACGGGGCATGCTATGTTCTTTCTTTTTTATTCACCTCAACAATGTCCGGTTTCCGATGTTTGGTCAGGTGGTCGCACTAGGTCATTGCATCCCATAGGATTTGGAATTCTCATTCCCTGTGACTCCCACCGGGGTCAGCTCATGCCACATTTTTTTCTCTTTGTATGCTGTGATTTCTACAGAGCTCCCAATGGGCCGTTGTTGCCACATTGTCATGGCGTCTTTGGTATTCGCGTTGTGCTAATTTCGTGCACTCGCTCGCGATGTGCCATGCCGTTTCACTCCTCTCCCCACGCACTCTGAATTCTTCGCTGTCGATAATGTTGACTATTCTGCATTTAACATAGTTGGTCCTTAACGCTGGTTCATGAGCTGCCTATATGAGTGCTTCTGTCTCTATCATCAGGTCATTCCTCCATATCTTTAGCCACTGACCCTCTGTATATGCCTTTGCGTTCACATTTCTTGCAAACTGACCGCACATTTTCTTTTCCTTCCATGCTTTTACACTTTTGGTGTTTGTTTCTTGTTTAAATTTTTCTTTTATCACACAATTTTCAGCTTTGATGACACCGGCCTTCTTTGTATATTTCCACGGCAGTTTTCATATACTACCCTAAGCCGTTTCCCTCTGCTTCGATACAGTCTTGGCTATTGAGCAAACCTCTCTCACCCTTTCTTTTGGACGTGTACAGCCTATCGGTGTCACTCTTAGGGAGGAAAGCTCCGTGTACTGTCAACAGTTTCGTGGTCTTGGTATCCATTTCCATCACTTTTCACTTTTGCCATTTTATAATCCCCGCTCCATGCCGAAGCGATGCTATCACCCTCGTATTAACTGCTTGGAGAGAAACTAATAGCCGATCCACTTGGAAAATACAAATAAGATCAAGTTATCTTCAAATGGGATTGTCTATCACATCTACACTTTGTCATTGCTCTTATCTCACACTCCCTGGAAGTTAAAAAAGTAAAATCTGGGTATAGACGTATAAAAGGCCAGGTGGTGGTTTATCATCTGCTATTCATGCATGACCTAAAGTTGTGCATGAGAGGGGTTAGCAGTAACATAAGAATAAAAATTGGTTTTTCCAAGTATGGAATCCTAGTGATGAAGACAGTGAAATACCATAAAAGTGATGGGAAATAATCTATCGGTGAAGATACAAGTGTTTGATACAGATGATCAATACAAATATCAGGGAGTCTAGGAAGCTGACGGTATAAAGGATAGAACAATGAAATATGAAATCAAATGAGAATACAAAAATCCAAATCTAATAGTGTATGTAAACCACAGTACCCTAAGTTCAAGAGCCTTTATACATCATTATACAGTTCCAAAACAATGAAATAGACAAAAGATCTTGAGAATGTTGACAGAAAAACAGGGAAATTCCTTACAATTTACATGGTTTTACACCTAGGAGTTGTTGACAAGTGGTATTTCAACAGAAATGGTAGAGGGAGGATTAATAAATGTAGAAAACTGTAGACGTAGACGCAGAGAGGTTAAGAGAGTCCGTTGCTGTTAGCGAAGAGGCGCTTTGATAGTGACTAGAAGAGAAGAGACGTCTGTTGGAAGAAGAGAGAAAAGTAAAGTTCTCGGAGCGGGAAAATATCGATAAAAACAGAAAATGCATTAAAAAAATAATATTTAGTTTTCCCTGGAGAAAAGCAATTGAAATACATCTACAGTCGAAGCTTCGTCTCTTTGTACTGTATACAGTAATAAAATATATAATAATAATTAACTATTCGATTCAATCGATTAAATGCCTTCCCCCGGCTCACTCTAAAAATTTATGACCTGTATCAAAATTTTTAAATCATCGGTTCGCGGAATCAGTAGCATACCAGACAACACAACATATGGTTTTTGACTGTGCTAACTTATGTCGCAATTCCAAATGGCGCCGAAATCAAATTTAGCTTTCGTCCTCTTGGGGGCAATGACATATGTACGAATTTCATATTGAGGACAATTAAAGTGATATATCGTTTCTTGATAAATCCTTTCTCCAAAATGTGTAAGCTGGTATCACTCTTAATGATCTGCAGATTACGTTTATTGTTACTGTTACAGAAAAATATTTTTTATTGAGAGCGTTGTATATTAAAAATTCCCATCATCAGCAGCCGAAGTACAACGGCAAAAACAGAAAAAGCGTCTGAGTTGTAGCTCTGCGCATTAGTGAAAGAGTCATTAAATGCATGTACTATATCAGCAACCGATATGAGAAGAAGTAGTTTCTGCCTTTCAAGGGGAGGTTTAATCTTAAGGATACAATCTACAAATTCTAGATATGTTAAGTCACCATGAGAAATTTTTATCTACAATCTGTATCGAAATTAAGGATGTTAGTTGAATATTGTATTTAGTGTGCAAGATGCAGTGTTGAAAAATTACTTCCTTGATAAGCGTATCTGCTTTGGCGCATTCGAAGGTGACTTGGTCACTTCAGTACTGTAATATGCTTGGTCAAAGCTTTATATAAATAGTTGCTAATTAAACCAAAAATTGCCTAGCTTCTTTATATCCTCAGTTTTTTTTTTTATGAACTGCTCTCATTTACTTACTCGGTGTTTGTTTTCACTTTACAATTAAATTGAATTCCCTTCAATATTTGTTGAAACTAATTCTCAAAAAGCTTTTAGATGAACGTTGTACGGGTCAAAATATTTTGCAATATTAGAAATATTGTCAGATGTATTTATTACTCCCCCGGTGATGGTTTGTTTACTGGGAAATAGAAAAATCTAAATTAATAGCATTATCAAAAGAAATTATGACAAATATATCCCGACCTATTTAAACCTTTCAGCTGTAATACCTCACAACGAATGAATTTAAAATATAATGCATTAATAAAATAATACTATTTAGTTTCCTCTAGAGAAAATCAGAAAAGTACGAAAAATGATTTTTGAGAAAATATACATTTCTTTATATACTGTTATATATTAAAGTCATATTTTGCCAACAGTCTTTGCTTCACTAAATTTAGTTCTGATATTCACTAGTATGACTAGCAATAATAATAATATAATAATAATAATAATAATAATAATAATAATAATAATAATAATAATAATTGTGTACAGTGCTCAGGTGCACTACAACTCATCTAAAGTGTATATATAATCAGGTGTAGTTTCGGCGGATTTCGGAAAGCATGAGGGCCTTAAAGGATGCAGTGTCATGGCAGTCAACAACTGACGCAGGCAGTTTATTCCATGCTTCAGCAACTCTGAGCGTGAAAAAATGTTTCCGAAAATGGTTAGCAATAAATCGGGGATTAAAACAGAATATTAGATTATGTGAGATCTATCTTTATAATACTACATGCTAAGATAACTCGAGGAATTTGTGCTTTGTTTACGACATTTTGCGACCTCATACTACGTTAGAATTGTAAAGTACTGCTGCCTCACATGGCAAGTTTGCACTTTATCATTTGAGCTAGTTTTACATTACTTATTGGTAAAATGTAACACACCAGCTGCGCCTAGTTTTCAGCTATTTCTTTTTTATATATATATATCATACCTCTGGTGCTAGAATCGTCAGAGCACTTGATCTTTCAAAGTAATAAGTTTGAAGGTTATCTTGGAGATGTTTATGGTTGTGGGAACAAAGCTACTTTTTGAACTAGATACTTAGATATTTTTTTAACCAATTCAAGTTATTTGCATCTGACCTATAACGAGGAAGTTAATAGCATCTAATGCTATACAGCTCACTGATAATTCCTAAGCATGATGTGAATATGAAGGGCTTCCGTACTAAGAAGTCCTTTCTGCTAATCATCACCATCAAACGAAAATATTTATTGTTATGTGTAAGCTCTACCGTTTATTGACCCTATTACATTTTCCAGTCAAGAACCTATGAGATATGATGACCTAACGGACTGACTTACTGCTGAATGAAATATTTATCACTGCCAATATCACAATCAACGAAAAATTATGGCTTCGTGTATCATTTTAAATCCAAGATATCATTTCGTTAACGAAAATGCCAGTTTTCTTCTTGTAAAGTACCTCACTTAATCTCGAGATTATGCTATTAAAGGGAAAGTAGTTCAGTTTCAAATATTGACTAATGACTCGGATATATAAATTATTCTTAAGTAAGTGATATTTTCATAATAAAACATCAGCACTGAATATGTTAGATCCTTAACATGTGAATTTCATATTAAAATTATATTTATAGGGATTTTAAATGTCATAAAACTGAATTTAATATTGGTTTCAAATCAAAAGCGCCGAGCTGGCAGAACGTTAGCTTGTCACGCAAAATGCATAGTGGTATTTCTCTTTACGTTCTGAGTTCAAATACTGCTAACGCCGACTTTGCCTTTCATCCTTTCGGGATCGATAAAGTAAGTACCAGTTGAACACTGGGACCGATATAGTCGACTTAACCTCTACTCCAAAATTTGTAACCAATATTAAAAAGTCAGCAAATTTAAGGGCGGTGAGATGGAAGAATCGTTACCGCGCCGGAAAAATGTTTAGAGGTATTTTAACAAGCCTCCTCCACTAAAATTACTGGCTTTGTGCCAAAATTTGAAACTAATATTTAAATCAAATTGATTTTAAATGCCATATCAAATTGCGGGAAATGGGTGAGGAAATGTAATAATGTAATTAATGTAGTCTAATCCACGTCTGATACTGTCGTGACTACCACAAAATGGGTTGAATTTTTTTCTGACACTTCGCTTATTGAAAATATATGCAATAGTTATGAAAGACACTGAATCTTATACAATATTATATTAGTTCATCCCATAAATAATGCAGTTTTTTCAATTGCATGAAATAAAGTCGGTGAGGACGGGATAAACTACCTGTATCAACTTGCTATAAAATTTTACCTTATCCATATTCTTAGTACAAGCTTTGAAGGGCTTATGTGTGTGTGCGTGCGTGTGTGCGTGCATGTGTGTGTCTGTGTGTGTGTGTGTGTGTGTGTGCGAGTGTGTGTATGTGTGTGCGTGTGTGATATCTTTCTGATCATCATAAAACTAAATTTTCAGATTTGTTACATACTCCGGAGGGCGAGGTCGACTCAAAGAGAAATCAAATATCACAGCTATCGGTCCGGTATAGTAAAGGTTATAGCACTCAGCTATCTTTATAATGGAATCATACACTAATAAAAAGAAATGGCCAGGTTGACTGACTAATAATAGATCTATAGAGGAAATTTTCATTATTGATTATTTTGTGTTTAAAACCCATTTTGATACCAACAAAATAATGAATATTGTTATTCTAATATTGTTCTTCTCTCTGAACCTCCTTTCGCCAGATAGATGCTGAATCGTAAAACACACTCACACACACAACACACACTCTCTCTCTCTCTCTCACGCACGCATGAATATAAAACATAACGTAACATTTATCTATTTTCAAGTATCTATAAATACACCCATTATCTCACTCAGACGTAATTTGCAAACTATTTATTTCTAAGAGACATATTTTAGCATAAACACATAACACATAGTGGAACAGCAAGAAGAAGTAAAAGAAATTAGCAAAAATAAAAGCAAAATGTAAAGAAATAATTAGAGCAATTTCGGCAACAAAACAACAATAGTAACCTTTTTTAATAAATCTGGCTAGCTACAGAAACCGTTGATAAACAACAGGTACTTAAAAATATAAGAGGCGAAAGAACGAGAACAAAAGGAGTAGGAAAGCTATATATATATTTATATATTTGTATATTTATGTATCTATATTATATTGTATTGTATTAATTACGCGTTAGTCTTTCAGCCATCTTACATGGTACTTAAAACGAGTTCTTGTTCACGCTTTTGTTGTTATCGTCTTGATCGTCATTGTTATATTGCTCTTTTGATATTCTCGTTGTTCTTGTTGGCATTTTGCAATCGTCGTCATTTCTGTGTTTTTGGGGTTTTTTTACAGCAGGAGTGGCTGTGTGGTAAGTAGCTTGTCTACCAACCGCATGGTTCCGGGTTCAGTCCCACTGCGTGGCACCTTGGGCGAGTGTCTTCTGCTATAGCCCCGGGCCGACCAAAGCCTTGTGAGTGGATTTGGTAGACGGAAACTGAAAGAAGCCTGTCGTATATATGTATATATATATATATGCGTGTGTGTGTTTGTGTGTCTGTGTTTGTTCCCCTAGCATTGCTTGACAACCGATGCTGGTGTGTCTACGTCCCCGTCACTTAGCGGTTCGGCAAAAGAGACCGATAGAATAAGTACTGGGCTTACAAAAGAATAAGTCCCGGGGTCGAGTTGCTCGATTAAAGGCGGTGCTCCAGCATGGCCGCAGTCAAATGACTGAAACAAGTAAAAGAGTAAAAGAGTAAAAGAGTAAACCGTTGTCGTTTAAATGTTTAAATGCTATCACCGTTTTTATGTTTATATTATTATTATCGTTATGAAAGCGGCAGCTGGCAGAATCGTTACCGCGTCGGATAAAATGCTTAGCAGTATTCCTTCCGGCTTTAAGTTCTGGGTTCAAATTCCGTCGAGATCGACTTTCCATCCTTTGTGTCGATAAACTAAGTACCATTTGATCACTGGGCTCAGTGTGGTGGACCAGCACCTTTCTCCAAAACTTTAGGTCTCGTGCCTATAGCAGAAAAGAATATTGTCGTTTTCGTTGAAGGCCCTTTTGTCGTCCACATCATCGTTATTTTTTTCTTTTTTGTAGTTATTGCTTTTGTTGCTGCTCCGGCTTACCTCTAGGCAGATTTGCGTTCAGCCCACAGATATAATATTCTTTATACGAAATCGTTGATATCTATCGTAACTCATCAGGGAGGAAGATAAATTTACATTGGAGACATTTTTCTTTACCATTCGTATTTTTTAATGTTTATTTACTTATTTTTGCTGATAAGATCAATCATAGACAAGTAGATTCATAATTCAAAGTATTTCAGCCATGAGCAAGCAGTCTGATTCATGCTCTTTCGGACACAGTATGTCTAGGACTACTCTATCATTAAGTGTGACTTTTCAGCTTCACATGTTAAATTTTGATTTCAACGAGACTTAAATTCTGCTTTTTCTATGAAATCGAGAGTGCACATAGAGATAGAAATCGTCAGACACTTTTGAAACATTGACAGTAGCTCCATCATTACTGAAGGCAAAAGGAATTAGTCCGACTGTTTGGGACGAATCAATTACTGTTTGTACTTGTTACAGTGTGTGTAATAAATGTGTAACAAGTATATTACAGTTTTTATATGTTAATCAGGGCATGGAGAACTATGTCCATAACTATTCGAGGCCCTCTTAGATTGGAGAGATTGAATTAAACAATTACAAGTTTGAAAATTGATCTAAGATGGGGAGTACCCAGCTCTGTTCCGAATGGTTGAAACAGAGCTAACTCTTCTAAAGAGATCAAAAGACAAGATCCTGGCATTAAACCTGGTGTCGTGTGAGGCCCAAACTTAAATTACTTGTGAAATTGATTTTACTTCTACTATTTGATATCTACTTGCATCAGTTTGCGGAGAAAGAGGATAAGATTTATTAATGAAATAATTAAGTATGTAATTCATATATTTTTTGTGAAGTTTGTAAGTCCTAGTTTTACAATTTTCAGTCCGCCATAAAGTTAATACTTATCTTTGAATACTGAAGCCTTGTCATTATGCTGGTTGATTGGAGAAAACATATTCAGCTTTCTGAAACTCTGATTTCACTAATAACTCCGACCCTAGATACATTTCCGACTCCTGTCACCGAGTTACGGACAATCGCCCACCACTAAACTAAGTGTTGCTCTAACAAGCCGACCATATCTACTATTTAGTATATATGAAATTTTCTAACATTTTGAAGCCTAAGTCAGAAACATCTGTGAAGGACTCATTTTCTCACACGGGAGAAGATTTTTAGACTATTGTAAAGAAAAGCAACAGCCGAGGCTTCATGTGCAATGAAGTTTAAAAGTTCCCGAGCTATTGATTGTTATAATGTTACATAATGGTGCACTGTTCACCTCTAGGCCACGAAATAGAAAATGGTGAAACAAACTATTGACGAGGTATTGCACTTACTGTGTAACATATTTTATTTGTACAGTTAAACTTATAGGACTGATGCTTTTCATCTAACGAGTTAAAACTTTCTATATATCTATATAACTCCAACCGGGTATTCAACAGCTATTCAACTGGGTATCTACTTGCTTTTTAAGCTTTCGATCCTTTTCTGTACATATATTACTCACTCACTTCCTTTCCCGAGAAAGGGAGGAATGGGAAAAGAGAGAGATAAGAAGGGGTGAGAAAGAGGGAGAGGGATATAAGAAAGAGAGGTGAGAAAGGGATAGACAAGGATATAATATTTTATTCAAACAAAAGGAGAGATGAAGCAAACGTGAGAGAAAAAAGAGATGGAGCAAACGACAGAGAGAGGGAGAGAGAGAGAGAGAGAGAGAGAGAGAGAGAGAGAGAGAGAGAGAGAGAGAGAGAGAGAGAGAGAGAGTTGA
>NC_043000.1:153572531-153575031 GCF_006345805.1 Octopus sinensis | reverse complement strand
GTGTGAATTAAACGAACTGGAAGGAAGAAACTCAGATATAGCGCAAACAGACAACTCCCGATACGTCATCCAGCAATCATCTATGATTTGGGATGCTGGTGTGTTAATGTCCCCGTAACATAGCGATTAAGTAAAAGACCAATGGAATAAGTACTAGGCTTGCAAAGAGACGAAGAATAAGTCCGGGGATCGATTCTTCGACTAACATCCTCAGCCAGGTCAATTCTCATTGGTGTAGGCTATGCCTAAATTAATAGCACCACCTGATAGGATTAGCTAAATCCTTTCTAAATAAAGTTTTGTGGCATCGTGATCCATTCTAATATGTTTCTGGAGTTGTATTTTCGAAGGGAGGACTTGATTCATGTGTGTGTGTGTGTTTGTGCTTTTACCTACCACTGCTCGGCAACCGATGCCTTTTTGCTTGAACTTAGCAGTTGCGGTTCGGCGTAGAATAAATGCCGTAGGATAAGTTTCGACAGAATATAGACCAGGTCCAAAAATAAAAGTACTGGGATCGATTGGTTCAGCTTAAACCTTTCAAGATTGTACCTTAGTCCAATGAATGATAGAAGTAAACGATAAAAAAATAAATACAGATATCTTAGATGACATTTTACTCTGAGTCAAAATCCTTTCTAAATATTGTAAACCAACCAAAGTGAATATGAAAGATATTTGTAAGAAGGCCCTGATGGCCAAATTTAGCTGTTATTGCTAAATTTTATGTCCTTAGTTCCTAATTTTATAACATCCCGAAGACTGCTATGAATTTCCTAATCTTTTGATACAACCACACTTGGTGTGGACTCGAAGAATAGCAGGTGTGTGTGATTCAGACAAAGTGGCTGAATCTAGCGTGAAATTAAAAACAAATTCTCTCAGGAACACAAGTGGCCATTACCCTCGATGAGCGAATGCAGACAGGATCTTATGACTGGTTAAATTCAAATTTTCGAATAAATAAGAAAACAATGCATGCATATGTATGTGAGTGAGCTAGTGTGTACGTGTGTGCGTGTGTGTGTGTATGTGTGTGTGTATGTGTATTGCTGTATGGAATATACATGATTAATGTATACATTCATAATTTCTTTCATATATTTTTACATACATAAATGCATACATACGTTCACACACACACAAATATAATACATACGAATATTTTATATATATGTATATATATATATATATATATATATATATATATATATATATATATATATATAATATGTGTGTATATGTATATGTATATGTATATGTATGTATATATGTGTGTATGTATGTATATGTATATACGAAGGGAGGGAGCGTAGCTAGAGAGAGAGGGAAAAAGCAGAGAGATTTAGACAAAAGGTCTGGTATTGTTGTTCAAACGTTCCCTGAATACACAAATACATACATAAGCATATACACATATTTACATATATATTATTTAAATATATACACAAATACACACACACACGCGCATATACGTATACTGGCACATACATATACACATATACTTATATAAACTCATATATCCTTAAATGCAGTCGAACAAATGAACATAGACGAGACCAAAACCATATTACTAGGAGTATATTTCTAAGTCAATGCAAGTCACATATGCTTTAGCCATATATATTTCGCTGACAAACCAGATTATGACGTCATTGGTAAGCGCCAGTTCTATTTCACGCTTTGATAACAGATGATTTTCTTTGTGTTAAAGTACTATCATTATAGTGTTAGCCCACCAAGAATGCCTCCGCCCTCATTTCCCCACCAACCCCAATAACTGTTTATATGGCCAACTGGTTTTCACTCAACAGCAGTGTTTTGTATAGACAAGAGTTATGACATAGAGGACAAGAAAGTATAAAGAAAACTACAATATAACTTTTATTGCTGTTATTGTTTCTCTTCCTTTTCTTTTCTTTCTGTGTTTGTATTTCTGTGGTTTATCTGTCCTACAAGATGTAACACACTCTGAAAGAGTTTGAAAATTATACGAGCTACAGCTATTGATTAGCCAGTTAAAAAGAAAAACACGCTTTTCTAGACTCCGCCACGTTCCTCCCAAACTTGAGAATTCATATTTGTAACAGACAGTTGGTAACAGAATATAATTTAAAGTCAGTAAGAAAAGGGTATTCAATCTTTCATTTTAGAAACGGAAGCATTATTTGATAGATCCTTGTCAAGAAATTCATTGGCTAAAAATTGTGATTGATGGAAGTTATAGAATCGGATTAAATGCTTACTCAAATCTATTTTGGTTTTCCACAGTAAAATATTTAAATTCTACTGAAGTCAGTAGAGTGCTGAAAATAGACAGAACTAGACAGGTCTTCAGCATTAGTGCTAAGATGTATAATTTGTCAACTTTCAAACAGTAGGAGATATAAGTATAAATACATACGAACACATATATACATATATATCTATATTACCTATCTTTATATTTATACACATAGCAGCTATATGACACCCAGATGTAGTAATGGAGATTCATATA
>NC_043000.1:153537531-153567531 GCF_006345805.1 Octopus sinensis | reverse complement strand
TCTTTTAACCTGATCAATGTATATAATTTGTTGACATCAGTTTCAATGACACCAGATTAAGTTGTTGCGCCACAGTTTATTAATCAATACATTCCTTACCGTACATTAAATTGCTCTGGTGCAATCGCAAAATATACGTGCTGATTCTTCTCCTCCCACCTCTCTCTCTGTGTCTGTCTAACTATCTATCTATCTATCTATCTATCTATCTATCTATCTATCTATCTATCTATCTATCTATCTATCTATCTATCTAAATATTATAATTATATCCATTTGAGACGTCATTATAATTCGGCAATTGTGTGCATTTTTCTTCACTCTGAGACTTATTGTAGAATAATCTATTGTTATTACTAACGCTAACTGAATATGATTGTTGCAGGAATGTTTTAAAGGATCGCTTACCTTGATCGTTTGTATTTCATTAATTATAATTTGATAAGTCAAAACTTAATGAAAATATAAAAAAATTTTCTTCATAATTTCTTTTACTTACCTCACAGATATATATTTAGTATTCATGGTCAATCATTTCACATCGTTCACCGATATAACCAGCCGGGCAACTGCAATTGACAAATTAGATTTTAAATTAACAAGCGGAAAAGTAGCAGGCGCAAACATATTAAATATTGGTTTCAAATTTTGGCACAAGACCAGCAATTTCGGGTGAGGGGTAGAAGTCGATTACATCGATCTCAGTGTCCAACTGGTGCTATTTTATCGGGCGCGAAAATATGACAGACAAAGATCGACTCCGTCGGCATTTGAACTCAAGATGTGAAGAAATACTGCTAGGCACTTTGTCCAACGTTGGCAACGATTCTGCCAGCTTGCCGCTTTATGGAAACGATGAATATTAAAACATAGTTAAATATTATTCATTGTTTAACTATGTATCGGACATCCATACAAATGACGCAAAGTGTGTGACCTTGACATTTATGATGGCAAGTTGAAATTAGCGTAGTCCTTCACCTTTCTGTTAGCAAGTTAAAATTACCGTTGTCCTTGACCTTTCTGTTGGCAAGTTAACATTACCGTTGCCCTTGACCTTTCTGCTGGCAAGTTAAAATTAGCGTAGAGCTATGTACTAGAACATTCGGTTGGGATCCCTTCTTCCTCATATTTACAATAGCAAAAAACAAAAAAGAGGAAAATAAAAAAGGTCAGAAAAGTTCGGTATATTATTAATTGTGTATTTCATGAAATACTTTTTGCTAATTGAGACGTTAATGAAATATATATAACGAAGGACATAATACAAAGCTCAAATTACCTCTGTAATAAAAGGATAATATAAAATTTCTGTAACTAAATAGATTTGTTATTGTATGTATTCTTTTAGTAATATACAAATATGCATATATGAAATTTTAATTTCATCATCAGTTGTCGACTGAAAATCATTAAAATTTCGGCACCTATAACAATATTGTTTGTTACAGTGGTGCCGACAGCATATTGGGCTGTGAGAATATGTACAGGTGAACATGAAAATTGAACGAAAAATATATAATGTTGTTGGCAGAAGAACTGCAAAACGAAACGAAAAGAGAATATAAGTAACCTTTCGGCTGAAATGATGAATTTAGGAGAGGTTGCTCGTTTCGTAAAGAACGGGAAAATACAAATCGATACGAACAAGGAAATGTATTGTTTTTTTTTTTTTTTTTTAAATCAAACGATAAATTTAAAACTAGTTGTATGAACACCGGAAACAGTAAAAACCGAATCAAGCACGCAGAAAAAAATATATATAGTCATTCGAGAAAAAGTTCAAATTTGATACAGATTTGCAAGTAACGCATGAAATAACCATTAGACGTTGCAGGCTTGTCGACTTATTCACTAAGCAACTCTTATCTAAGTAAAACTATCATACATGATATTCCAGGAGTACTCATTATCTTTATTTAAGATACTAGGGTATGAATTTGCGGAGACTTCACGGTAGATGTCGTTGACTTAAGTTATCGGGTTCATGTTCACGAAATTTTATTTCCAATTCAACTATATTCATAATAACTATAAAATATTTTTGAGAAACTCAAAGTTTTCTACCGAATTGTTACTTAATAGTTGACGATATAGTATTAAAATGAAGTTCAATAATTTCTCTTGATACATTGATAAATAGACCCTGCTTTCTGTTCTTTAATGCTAACTTATAACAATGGAGATATGGGCAATAGAAATATAGTTCAAAAAGCGAATAAAATAGAAAGGCAGGTGTGAGAATATCTTTATATATAAAAGTGAAGTTGTGTGTCTGTCTCCTTCGATTTAGATTCCTAACTACTACCACATTTTGCGGTGCAGTTTAACCCAAACCGGGTATCTTATAGTTGTGATTCATATCGAGCCCTTCTGGGTATTAGTGCGCGTCTACGATGAGTCTACGATTAAAAAAAAAATTACCATAATTTTTTTCCATTTTTAATGCATTTTTTGTTATTATATAAGGGAAGTAACTCTCTAAAAATGCTTATATAGTTATTTCCCTTACAAACCCGAGCAACGCCGGGCGATACTGCTAGTCATACATAAATATGCCGAAGAGGAAGAATATTTACATAAGGGAAGTTATGTGCGTGAACGTATGTAAAACTAAAGAGAATGATGTCACAAGATGAAAAGGAAGTAAGAGAACAAATCGGAAAGCTGTCGCTCTAACCTAGAGTTTTATATCTTGGGCAGATACGGTGCTGAACAAACGACAGAATTGATTTACAAATTACATTTACCAAATCGAATCGTAGCTGAAGGTTGTTTTTCATAATAAATAAGTCGGAAAATTAAAGTTAAACATTGATGTAGTTATATAAGTATATGATAAGTATATCGTTTTCTTTTACTTGTTTCAGTCATTAGACTGTGGCCATACTGGGGCACCGCCTTAAAGAGTTTTGCCGAATAAATCGAATCCAGTACTTCATTTCTAAAGCCTCGTACTTATTCTCTTGGTCTCTTTTGCCGAACCGCTAAGTTACGGGTACGTAAACAAATCTACACTTGATGGTGGGGGACAAACACAAACACACACACACAGATATATACACACGCACACACATATACATACACACGCACACACATTCTCTCTCTCTCTCTCTCTCACACACACATACACACACAACTACACATATATACACACACGACAAGTTTCTTTCAGTTTCTGTTTCACAAATCCACTCATAAGGCAGAGTGTAAAAAACACTTATGAGTGGATTTTTAGAGAGTTACTTCCCTTATAGATGCCAATTCGGGCTTTCTTAGCCATTTCTGTTTTGGTGTCTTCAAGCCATGAAGTCATTGTTCTAAAAGAACGCTGGTCTCCTTGACAACGCTTTACGACGTTGATTTCCTTACACTCCCTTCCCCACAGCTTCACGAGGGAGGGAAGAAGGGGGAGAAGCAAATCCACTCATAAGGCACAGAGTAGAAAACACTTGCTCGCAGGGTTACGGAGAGTGACTGAACTTGGAAACATATGTGGGAAGCAAGCATCTTACCAAACAGCAAAAGCGTTAAGTGCTTTTAGTGCTTACTAGCAGTATCGCCCGGCGTTGCTCGGGTTTGTAAGGGAAATAACTATAAAGCATTTTTAGAGAGTTATAGCCAAAAAATGGGTAAAAAATGATGGTAAATTTTTTTTTTTTAGTTAAAAAGGTTGAGTTGCGTCCCCTAGACAGTCTGTGGTTTGTGTTTCTGATTCTCGACCCCATGTCGAATTTATCGATTTTTTCAGAACTGGGGGAACTTTTCAAAATTTTCACTGCGTTAGTTTTGAATTATGACATTGGGCTATGTGTGTGTCAAGTTTCATCAGAATCGGTTGAAAGCCGTGGTCAGGGTG
Source organism: Octopus sinensis (assembly GCF_006345805.1). Taxonomy (NCBI): domain Eukaryota; kingdom Metazoa; phylum Mollusca; class Cephalopoda; order Octopoda; family Octopodidae; genus Octopus; species Octopus sinensis. The sequence continues at coordinate 153,563,672 of NC_043000.1, read as the reverse complement.
AGGGTACAAGCTAACAGACACACAGAAACACACACAGACAAACTGCCGTTTATATATAGAGAGATATCAGACATAAAAAAAGAAGTATACCTTAAAGCAACATAAAGCTAAGGAAATAGATCTCAATTAGTATAAAACATTAAAACAAATACTAGTAATTGCAAGTATTCACATATCTGTAGCAATTAAGTCTCTATGGCAGTCAGATATCTTTAACAGTCAGCTGAACAGCATATAATATACGCAGTGTGAACGAAAGGAAATAATATTCTTACATATCAAGAGGGCAGACACGAGAAAATAATAGAAAAATTAACAAAAGTATAATTAATAGTTATTGAAGATAAAGTAAGAGGAAAAATGACAGAACGTGCACGGGTGGCTCTGGTAAGGAGTTTGTTTGCCTCCTAAAACCACAGTTCCAGGTTCAGTCTTGAAAGTGTCTATACTACTATAACCTCGGATCGATCAAAACCTTATGAGTGGATTTGCTTGACGGAAACTGAAGGAAGCTCAACCATTTATATATATATATATTTATATTTGTAGTGCAATATATATGAATTTATAGAATCTTGTGGCTATCACAGAAGGCTTCTCTAGCGGACCGGAATTTCATACCACAGTAATCCAACACAGAGGAGTTCAAGACAGAGTTCTGTGCTGCTGAAAGCCAGGTGACCCAACTAATGAAAATATTTCATGAGGAGTATATCAACCATAAATTGTCAAGAAGTTACAGAGGTGAATGCATTTATGTAACTTTTTGTTATTCTTACGGTTACAGCCGTTTCGCAGCCTTCATCATACAATAATAATGATAATTCTTGTTTATAATAAATTATTTTACATGTCTGCGCCAAAATACATACTACGCATTGCACAATACAATCGTGCATTTTCAAATCAATGCAAATAAATAAGGCTAGCGCACCAGATCACAAGAACATCATGGTTACACCAATGCTTGAAGCATTGATAGAAAGAATTGACATATACGTTAACCTTAATGATGAATTTAACACGATCGAAAAGAGTATCTTCAAAAGAATTTTATATTTAGCTTCAAGGTTCATCCAAGGCTGGGACCACGGGCCATACGTCTCCTGTCCAATTCAAGATCACAATATATAGGTACACTGCGACACAGTTTCTTTTCCTCAACAGACCCTGCCCTGCTTAACATTGTCCCAAAACTGATCAAAGAGGAAAAGATCCCATCACCTTTAAACGGAGTCTGGACAAATTTCTTCAAGGGATACCAGGTAAGCCACCTATACCTGGATACAACTCACTCAACAAAAGCTCATTACTTGAATGAACCATAATACCACAAAAAACTTGACTTAAAATGTATTTAGATAATCCTATCAGGTGGTGCTATTAAGTTAGACATGGCCTGGACCAATCTTTGGTTGAAACATATCTAAGTTTATAAACGCTACACACACACATACATATATATACACTATATATATATGGGAGCACTCCGTCGGTTACGACGACGAGGGTTCCGGTTGATCCGAATCAACGGAACAGCCTGCTCGTGAAATTAACGTGTAAGTGGCTGAGAACTCCACAGACACGTGTACCCTTAACGTAGTTCTCAGGGGATATTCAGCCTGACACAGAGAGTGACAAGGCTGGCCCTTTGAAATACAGGTACAACAGAAACAGGAAGTAAGAGTGAGAGAAAGTTGTGGTGAAAGAGTACAGCAGGGATCACCACCATCCCTGCCGGAGCCTCGTGAAGCTGTTTTCGCTCAATAAACACTCACAACGCCCGGTCTGGGAATCGAAACCGCGATCCTATGACCGCGAGTCCGCTGCCCTAACCACTGGGCCACTGCACCTCCACACACTATATATATATATATATATATATATATATATATATATATGTATGTATATATATGGAATCGAGAAGATAAAACTATGTAAGAACTCGTTGTGTGGATTTTATTTGTACTTCAAAAGATACAACTTGTCAGTGTGTCACGCTGATTCTGCCAAAGAAATACAAAACGTGTAATGTGTCTTTAGAATGCACACCCACCTGCAAAATAATTCAATGAACCAAGGATTCAAATGATGGAATGTACAAACATTCATCCATGCATCTATATATTATGCTTGTCTGTATGTATGTATACAAGTCTATTTCTGCGACGTCCCATTCACATTAGTAATCCACCTCTAAGCAAAATAGCATTTTATGTTGAATGGTACCTAAAAATTTCATTATTTACAGAAATGATCATAAGGCAGTAGATTGACCAGTATTTCGTTCCACAGAATTCGTTAATGAATAAAAAAAAAACAATGCAAAGGTAATTCTCCTCTCTCTCTTTCTCTCTCTCTCTCTCTCTCTCTCTCATACCAAAAATGGGACAAGTTCACAAAACATCAAGACAGACGATAAAAAAAACAAGGACGGGTCACTCGGAGTTTTCTTTCTTCAGTCGAGTTCTAGATTATCTTTGCAATTTAGGCTGCTTATACTCGAGATTGCTCAAATCTGGCCAGCCCCAAGGAAAATCTAAACGAAGAGCAATAGGTTCCTTGGAAGAAAGCAACCAATGTATACGAAAAAAAGGATAGAAAAAACGGAGAAATGGTACACAAATCCAAATGCAAATTAGGATATTAACAACAGGTGTCTTTCGACTAAGAACAAATTAAATTAAGCTGGCGTGTGTGGAAGTGAAGCCTTACGGCAGAGACATAGGGAATGACAAGCATAGGGAGGGATATAGATGTTGCACGGATGGTCGAACCACGAAATAAAAGTTAGGCTTGGCCGAACACCGATCACGTGGAGAGAGAAGAGAGAGGTAGAGGCAGAGGGATAGAAGAATTAGGGAGGGACGAGAAAAAAGAAAAGGGACAGAGTGAAGTGAAAGAGGAGGGAAGGTGAGAATGAAGAGAAAGCCTGGAAATGTGAGAGAGGGGGGACGAAAGAAAAAAGAATGGAAAAAAACGAAGTAAGTGTGAAGGGGCTGATAGAAAGAAGGAAAGAATGAAAGAATAATTGAGTCGTACAAAATTTATATAATATATATATATATATATATATATATATATATATATATATATATACTTACATATGAGACCAAAGTGTACGTACGCCGTTATATTTATAAAAAAGAAATACCAAAACAGGACAAGAACGCAAAACATCTAGACAGTTAGAGGATACAAAAAGGGACATATATATATATATACTAGCAGCATAGCCCGGCATTGCCCGGGTATGTAAGAGCCCCTGGAGCGGACATGATGCTCGCTGGGAATTAAAAAAAATTCCTGCCAATTTGTGAAAGATATTCAAAATTTTCGCTGCGTTAGTTTTGAATTATGACATTGGGCTATGTGTGTGTCAAGTTTCATCAGAATCGGTTGAAAGCCGTGGTCAGGGTGAGGGTACAACCTGACAGACACACAGACAGACAAACTGCCGTTTATATATAGAGAGATAAGTGCTACGGCTTTCTGCAATCGTTTGTGTAATCGGCAGCGAGAAACTCACCGTGATGTTTATAAAAGTTTAAGTGCCTAATATGATATACATATGAATGGAATCATAATTTTTTGTCTTTGTCTAAACGAGCGTTAATCACTCTTTATGCATCATGTGTGTGCATATGCTTTCTGAGCAGTGTTAGGTACTTACACCTAAAAGTAATCTGCAATCTATTTTACAGTCTGCTATATTCATATATTACAAATTCCAAGAATTATATAAAAGCGTGTGTATGTATGTATGTATGTATGTATGTAGTATGTATGTATTGTATGTATGTATGTATGTATGTATATATGTATGTATGTATAATATATATATATATATATATATCTATATATATATATATTATATATTATATATATATAAATATAATATGCACACACAACACATACAATTCTGTTCATATGGACCTTAGGAGCATAATAGCGGAAGTATGTGTATGTTTTGGTGCGATCCGGCCTGTAACCGAGTAACTTACATTTCAAACACCGCCTCTTAACAAAACACACACGTTACAAGTTGTGATACAGCTTCTCTATATTACATATAAGTGTATTAAAATAAACCTCTTGCCATATGTCAGCTATTTTTATGCCTGTATGAGACATATACACGAACAATCCTACACATTTACACGCACACAAACATTCAAAGACATATACACACACACCAACACACATTCATATGCGTATAAACTACACTTGTACACTCTGATGCCGACGCACTCATACATACACGTGCTCACGCATGCATCAGATATAGACTTTCTTTTACATTCACAAACGCATTTAGCATATATCCGATCAAGTTATGTAACTTCTAATTATATATATTTTGTGCTTCTAATAATATATTTTGAGACAGATTTTCCATGCTTACCTAGTTTCATTTGAATCCACGTGCTCAACTACTTTAAAACCTATATATTTAGTTGATCTATTTTACATTCTACTTCCCAGAGAGATTTTCACGTGAAATAATTTTCTGCAGGTTTAGTAACCAACGTGCCACTTACAATGCCACTGCATAATCCTTTTCTGAACATCCGACACTGATAGAAGTAAACTATTCTCAAACTTGAGACCTCTTCCAAATGCTTGTAACAAGGTGGATTCTACTAAAGACACCCAAGGATCAGATGATGGTATTAATTTAGGCGATGAATTAAATTGATGATTTCAGAAGCTATTGGTTAATATTTCAATTGGTATGCCTTTCGAAAGGTTGCTATATTTTATGCAACGAAATACTAGCGTCTAGTATGGTCCGACAACTACTTGTGAATGAATCTGATTCCAATGATTGAAGCATGCGCAGAGCTATTTTCACTTTCCTAATAAAATAGCGTTCCTCCTGGATCGGCCAACATTAGTTGGGACAACCAGTAACTGGACGTTTATATTTTATATTAGAATTTAAACAAAACATTAATGGGATCAATTTCACCGATATCAGAAGGACTGGAAGGGTTATCAGTACTATCCCTTACTCTGCATTCAACTAGTTAAGGTCATTCCATACGTTAACTGAGAAATTTATAGAGTTTATAGTTTATCAATCTCCAAGAATATCAATAAATATCAGGCAAATAAGTTTAAGAAGAAATTCAGCTATTCAAAGACTGAAAGGAAAGAATTACAGTAAGTAGTAACCCGAAAATATTTAGCGTCTTCTTCCAACTTCGTCAACGAAGAATTAGATTAAATATTGTATATAGACAATGTTTCAAGCTACGTATTGAGTTGTCTTAATTACCAAACAGAGGGTGCAACTATGTTTCGACAACTTCTTTATCATTGAAAACAGTATCAAAGCATAGACATGTGGTGTTTCCAGAGAATACATGAAATATAATAAAAATATGAATTCAAATGAAAGGAGGTGTAACAGAAAAGCTATATTGCATAATTCGATGAATTTAAAAACAAAGAATGATTCATTTTGCAAAGACCTACTACCTTGGTCATAGGGGTTGGAAAATCTTTAATACAGATTTTTATCCAGTTTCGAGGACAGGTTTTTCTCATTCGGAACTGACATGTAGACAAGTAAGAGCAACAGGAACAATAAATTCAGTTGAAGGCAGGGTAGAATTGTGGGCATTTATTGTGTTTTTGAATTTATTGTTCCTGTTGCTCTTACTTGTATCCTCTGGAAACACCACATGTATCCTCTGGAAACACCACATGTCTATGCTTTGATACTGTTTCCAATGATAAAGACGTTGTCGAAACATAGTTGCGCCGTCTGTTTGGTAATTAAGACAACTCAATACGTAATTTGAAACATTGTCTATATACAATATTTAATCTAATTCTTCGTTGACGAAGTTGGAAGAAGATGTATACGCAGAACATAGAAGAACTTAATTATGCAACAAAAAGTAATTACACCGATGATATGATTCAGATATGGCTACTGATGATACAGGAGACCCGAGGACCACGGTGGATGATATAAAAACTGATACAGAAAGTGCACTCGAACAGACGGAAATATCACACACCGAATACCCATCGCCAGCGTAGCAAAGAAACATAAATATATAAAGGTGTATGCGTGCTCAGCTTGTGTGTCTATACAGAAACGAGGCACGCACACACGCATATGTTTGCATATATGCATACACACACACACACACACACACACACACATACACACACACACATATATATATGCGCTAAGTGTATATGAACATATCTATATACATGGGTGTATATATATACATATCTATACATATGTATATATGTATATTATTGCATACAAACCCACACAGACACAGACACACACACACACATACATAATATATTATATATATATATATATATTATATATATATAAGCACACACATAACAAGAAAAGCAAAACAAAATAATAGAATATAACTTAGAACAGCATATGTCACTCTGTGTATGAGCATAAATGTGTGGTGTTCTCGGGAGTGTGTCTGTGAGTTTGAATACACATGTATGTGTGTGTTCGTAGGAGTGAGCGGTTGTGTTAAATCGAAACATGAGCAGAAAAGCACAAAGAAAAACATAAACATACAAACAGCAGACAGAATTAATGAAACCAGGCGGGAATATATTACACATATACATAGAGTGTTTGTGGATGCTTATATACATATACATACATACACATACACACACACATATATATATATGTATACTATACACACACACACACACACACACATATATATGTATACATATACGTTTATTTGTATATATATATATATATATATACACATATGTGTATATATGTGTATATATATGTATATATATATATATATCCATACATACATATGCATGTATGTATACATATATACATATATATACATATATATATATGTGTATATATATATATGTATATATATATATATGTATATATATATATATATGTATATATATATATATGTGTGTGTGTGTGTGTGTGTGTGTGTGTATGTATGTATATATATTATTTTCGATACATGTAATATTGATATATGTATATATTTTCGGTAAAAGAAGCTGTCCAATACCAAGGATAAAATAATAAATATTACACAGAACAAAAACTTAAATCACTAGTTTGCAATAATCATGGCGTCAGTAGCTTGGTGTAAGAATGATAGTACGTTAACAAACCAATACCTTCAGCCATTTTGTTTCCTAAACCTAATGTTTTCAGCAAGTATTTGAGATTCTTATATGTTTAATTGAAATTCATCATTCTTGGCCACAATGGAATTATTTTCTAGATGAAAATTACGTTGAGCAATTGCAGTAGAATATGTAAGTGACTAACTGGTAATGTCGTCAGCACAGAAGGTATATAATAATCATAATTGTAAGAATGAAATATGTGGAACTAGGCCACACATTAGTTGATGAAATTCAATCGCCCTTGGCATCTTGAAATAAAATCAGTAGGACAAATAACTAAATACTGTAAGTTTTTGTTTTCTTCAGCGACGAATCTTGACAACAACATCAATGAAAATAACAACAATAACGATGAAGATATTGATGATAATGATTATGATAATGAAGACGATGATGATGATGGCGGTGGTGGTGGTGTTAGTGGTGATGGTGGGTGGTAGTGATGCTAATGCTGCTGCTGATAATGATGATGACGATGATGATCTAATACCATATCATAACAGAGTGGATACCAAAGAAATTGATATAACTGAGAAATAACTGGATTTAGCCTGAGAGGTGAAAAGATAGACCGATAGTAATTGGTGTACTTGGCACAATATCCAAATTGCTGCCTAAGTGATTGAAAGAAATAGGAATTAAGACCCATTATGTAGAAAAGTGCGAACCTGTGTTCAGCAAGAAACCTAAAAGAAAGGTCTTGAGATTTCAAGGGGCGTGTTGTTACCATATTTATGATAACATCTCTGCTAAATAAATTAGCAGGTAATAATAATAATATAATAATAATAATAATAATAATAATATAATAATGATAATAATAATAATAATAATAATAAAATAATAATAATAATAATAATAATAATAATAATAATAATAATAATAATAATAATAATAATAATAATAATAATAATAATAATAATAATAATAATAATAATAATATTAAATGCCCTGATGCACTACTAGGGAGTGGCTCTTATGGCTTCTCATCTTAACTGGTTGGAAGTGTTATCATGTACATTGTTTTATCTTGGTATAAAAGATTGGCTACAGCAAATATTCCGCTCAATACCACATATTTGCTTGTCATTTGTTTGACCTTAACCAGTTGAGCATGTCCCATAGTCGCCGACGATATGGGTGTCTAAGATCACGAGCAGAAGTAGTGGGGGTGCATCTGTTATGTGTTGCGAGGAATTCTTTTGGATTTCGATAGTTCATCTCTGGAAATATGGGTATTTCAGTTCAACATCCTTAAACAACCCTTATTCAGGGACCTTTTGAGCGGGATGGGCTACTCGATCTGAAGAAAATTCTAACTGCAAGGTCATGGACTGTTTATCTTGATATGAGATCACCATGTCGCACACATTTGGTTGTGATGCATTTGCCTGGTGTACCCTTATCAGACGGGTAGTCATGATGGGTATACTGGGCTTCGTATATTTTACCCTAGTGTCCCTTTGATGGCATGCACTGCTCTCTCACTCAATAATAATAATGATAATAATAATAATAATAATAATAATAATAATAATAATAATAATAATATAATAATGATGATGATGATGATATATCCCCTGACGCAATACCAGGCACTGGCTCTCGTGGCTTCTGATCTTTACTGATTGGAAGTGTCATCATGTACATTGTTTCGTCTTGGTATAAAAGATGGGCTACAGCAAATATTCTGCTCAGTACCACAGATTTGCTTGGCAGTTGTTTGACCTTAACCAGTTGAGTATGTCCCTTCGTGGCCGAAGATATCTGCATATCTGGTCATGAGCAGAAGTAGTGGGGGAACATCATAGTCATATGTTGAGAGGAGTTCTTTGAGGTTTGAATAATTCACCTCTGGAAGGTCACGCGTTGTTTGCCTTTACACGAGATCACCATGTCGTGCACATATAGTTTTGAGGCATGTGCCTAGTGTATCCTTATGAGACGAGTAGTTATGATGGATGTACCGAGTTTTGTATATTTTCCTCCCAGTGTCCCTTTGATAGCATGTTCTGCTCTCTCACTCAATAAGCGAAACGCTTAGCAGTATTTTGTCAGTCTTTACGTTCTGACTTCAAATTCTGCCGAGGTCAACTTTACCCTCCATCGTTTCGGGGTCGATAAATTAAGAACCAGTGAAATACTGGCGTCGATGTAATATTCATAACCCCTCTCCCAAAATTCCAGGCCTTGTGCCTTTAGTAGAAAGGATTATTCTTAATAATAATACTCCACCTTTGCAAATTCAAACGGAAAGGAAAATATTACATGCGCACCTAGATATCATCCTACTCACTAAAGAGGAAACTGTATTGCTTAATCGATGTTGCTTTTCCGTTTGCCACAAGACTTGTTGGCAAAACGTGAGAACTCTAAAAAATAGGGGGACCTTAATCTGCGAACTTCTAGATCATGGCATTGCAGTAAATTTATCTTTATTCCAGTTGTTATAGGAATAGCTGCAAGAAGTGTTAATAGTTGTTGAATATTGGTATGAATTTCCTGGTTCTGCAGAAACGGTGTTTGCTTGCTTCAGCAAAGGCTCTAAGAAAAGTGCAAGACACCTGAGACAGGGGTATGCAGTTTGATATCTAGCAACCAAGTACCAACAGCACAAAGAAATAAATAGATAGATAGATAAATAAATAAAAATAATAATAATAATAATAATAATAATAATAATAATAATAATAATAATAATAATGATAATAATAATAATAATAATGATAATGTTAATGATAATAATAATAATAATAATAATAATAATAATAATAATAATAATAATAATAATAATAATAATAATGATAATAAATAATTCCTGCCCAGGCTGAAAAACAACAATGTGGAAATATATATCTGCCTAAAATGTGAAATAAATCCGATAATATCTCCAAAACCAAAATTAACAAAAAGAAAAATCAAGAAAGTGATGTTATAAGGACCCGAGTAAGTACAACTGATACATTTTATGTATTGCATGTGATCATTACCCACATAATATATTGTTGTAATAATATACAACACATGTGTAAATGAGATGAGCATGTGGGACAAACCAAACACAGCGGATTGAACTTCTGGATATAAACAAAACAAAACGATCTCAGTAAGTACAACTGGTATTTATTATATCATATGTGTTGCGTGCGATTAATAAACACACACAAACACACATACACACATACACATACACACACGAGATATATATTGTATAAATAACGTACATACATACGGAAATAAGGAACGTGTGAACTCTCACAAGAAGCGAAATAAAATAAACTATTTCATAGCGAATAAGACTTTTTGCAGTAAAGAAGACAAGCCGAGACAGTTTTAAAACCCCCCACAAAGTAATTTTAATAAGAATGCCTATGGAAAAATCAGATAACAACAAAAAGATGATCCGCTGATGTATGATGAATTTTGTCAATTGTGTTTATTGAGATCAAAATACGAAACTTTATATAACATGTTGATGAGAAGTGATGACTTCTGAAGCAGCTAACTTCAAACAGGAAGGATTGTAGCATATAATTATCATGCAGAATAAATACATATTTAGAAAAGAACATTGGTTCTATACATATTGTGGTGGAGTGTTATGCTCCTACCATAGAACAACAATATATCCAACACATATGATCTGTATAAGAGTGACTAGTGAATGTTTGAGGAAAAGAAACGTAGTGAGGAAGAACAGAAATACAAATACAATGGCGAATGGATACGGATTTATAATAAACAATAAGATCTCAAAAATTGAAACAGAACTTATAAAAAAATAAGCACCTGAAACAAAATAAAACAATGATATTTTCTAAGTGATAGCCCTTGTTTTGAGTTAACCTTTTAACCTTTTGAAAGGTCAACGCTTTACAACAAGGAATTACATTATTTTCGTATCGTAATCTTAGAAACGCACGTTACGAAATCCATTATACTTCGATGCATCGTCTTTTTCTAGTGCACTGATTTATCAACTGACATTCTTTTTAAATAGCTTTGGAGTTTTTCGTTTTGTTTTCTTTATAAAGAAAAGTTTGTTTCGTTTTATTTGTATTTGAAAGAGTTCATTTTGTTTACTTTTGTTTCTCCTGGGTGTACCTTATACTACACATAAAACACGATCTACCATAAAACAATCGAAGTATCACAACAAATCCGACACATTCAAAATACATAAGATTCTACGTAAGAAAAGACGGCTATACATACAGTAAATGAGTACTCAACGAAAAATACTACAGAACTCTCAGTAGAAAACTATAAGGAAAAAACAGTTAAGTTATTACAGTAACTAAAAAACAGATATAGAGGAAAAAGAACTAAAATCTAAAATGATGATGAAAACCATACAAATCCCCTTGGAAACATTTAACCGAACACAGGGTCACAACAGAGTATACCCTCCACTTCAGACTTAACAACAACAATAATAAAGACACGCATCAGAAGAGATTATTCAGCATAGACATTGAAGGGAACTAACAGACGCGATGGGGAAAATGAAAGAAAAAAATAAAGATGAATTGATGAATATTGATTCTATGTAAATACCAACGTAAATACAAGCGACACATGAACAAGCAACCACTCGAAAGAATAATTAAAAGTAACAAGAGCGCAGAAACAAACTACACGAATGCCAACAGACTGTGTGATCTAATCTATACCGTGGCAGTGACAGCATCGAGAGGAGACAGGACCTGATCCTAATAGAACCAGACATTGTTTCTCCTCTCCATAATATAGTAAGAACCCTCTAATATTCTACTTCCATTAAAATGACAACAAAAATATACAGCATAATAGTTTTGAAAGTTCTGTTTGTTAACGAAATGCAAACTGAGAAATCTCACATAAAAAGTGAAAAAAGAAAGAAGCGAAATAAAAAAAAAATGTATATGAATAAGAAAGATGATACACTAAAAGCAAAATAAAAGCTTAAGTAAATCATACCAGCAAAACATGCTTGATAAATTGCTTTACCAGGTAAATAGGGCACTTTCATCAAATACCAAAAGATTTTCAGTGACATTTAATGTAAAAACAAACTCATCTCAAGAGAAAACACCAGCAGATACAGATACAGAAATTGAACTTGAAAATAATATTGAAGAAAAACATTCTGCTCAACTGATCGAGATGGAAGAGGTGAAAATATATTAACACCTCTAGTATGGCCTATCAAAGCTGGTAACGGGACTCAACGAAACAGTAAGTAATGCAAGCAACCGCAAATTCATTGGGTTTGAAAAGGTGCCCAATTTCTCGCTGAAGGACTTGAATAATACCGATGCATTCTGTGAATTGATAATGAGGTCAGGACCAGCACCCGAATGGCTTGAGAAGGGGTGTGGTGGTAAAAAGCATTAATTCCTCCAAAACAAAATTATAGAAAACGTATTTGCCACAACATAACAACATACAAGACCCTTATATTCAATGCTTACAAAGGGTTGATTTCTTACTAGGAACAATTCTACTAGAAACCAGAGATATTATACATATCTCACTTGACAGGAAAAATATAAGACTTGTAAAGAGTAACTTATTGTAAACCGAAGATAGCAACAAAGGGAAAATAAATATTGGCATGGTCTGGATTTATTACGAAAAAGGATACAATACTCTTCATTACTGGAGGCACTCCAAATAAATAAAGTAGCCTCAATAGTAGCCTCATTGCATCAACTATGCCATATCGAAATGACATAGTTGAAATGGCATAAAGATATGAGCATGAAAAAATAAAACTGACCATATACCCATAAAAAGGTGTCTTTCATGGAGACTTATCTCTCTGTACCTGTCTTGCTCTACACAACAGTTAAATGAAATAATGAATGCTCCGAACAAGCAATAAAACATCTCCTCTATGCGAATGGCTTCAAAATATATACAAAGAGTAATATTACGTTCGAAACCCTATTAATTCTTCAGTATGTATGTAGGAACGGAAACAAAAGTGTTCCTATAAATAATGCACTTTAAAACTGAGAACATTAAATTAGATCAAGGCACTGAAACCAGAAAATGAGACATAGGCACCTATACAAATATTTCTGGGTAGAATAAATATTTGTATAGGTATATGAACACTCATTGTTCTAATCGTAAATTACATGTCAACATAAAGCAGATCATGCATGACTTGCGTCCTGCAGGGAGACGAATTGCATCCTACGCCTCCATAGTAAATCTGATATACATGGAAAATAAGTGTCTGGCACTCAAGGTGGATGTAGTGGATGCTGATATGCGTAAGGAACTACTACGAAATAACAGCAATGGAATACAACAATAATTTGAAAGAAACAAAAGGAAATTTATTAATGTAAAAAGGAAATATGATAAAAATATAACAAAACAAGAACATTTCTCTGTATATATGGAAATTATAAAGTGCAAGCTAGAAGCTATGTAAATCGGAAGACAATATATGTATATAGGAACAACCTTAGAAATGTTTTTAAAAGCAAACCGATGTCAAATCGGTATCCAACAATGTACTGATGAATAAGGCGGAAAAAATGATGTTTCATAGCTGATATACAATACTCGGCGGAGAGGAAGTAAGACAAAGTGAGATCCGATAATGGTTCCAAAACTCTGGTATAAAAGTAGAAACGGGTTTGATTTTATATGCAGAAACTAATACCTAGCAACAAATAATAACGAAAATAATAGAAAAAACAAGTTCGGAAGATTGAAACATTTGACTACATCATTTTTAACCGCCCAGTATTTTTCATTTCCAAGTACTGGGCCATCCCAAAAATAATACGGTTTTTTTTATACGTCTTTATTTTTCAAAATTAAGATAAATAAAGTTCTTTTTAAATATAAAATGTACTCTCCTTCATTTTCTACAATGCAGTTCCTTCCATCTGGTAGACTTGCAAGGCCCCTCTTCCAAAATCCACTTGTCCGTGGCGAAAAATACTCTGCCAGTACTGTTCTGAATTCGTCTCCAGAATTCATATTTTTTCCGTTTAAATGATTTTGAATAAGTAAGATAAGAATAAATAAAAGGTAATAAGAATAAGAATAAGTAAAAGGTAAAATTAATACCTGCTTTTATAGCAAGTTGATGCAGGTAATTTATCGTGCCCCCCTCCGACTTTTATTTCATGCAATTGAAAAACCACATTATTTATGGGTTGACGCAATATAATCGCAGACACGACCGAGTCGGCAAAAAATTCACTGAGCAGTACACCGACACTTCAACGTAGAAATGAATGAGCGGTGTGAACACGAGACCAAAAACAGTAAAGGACAATGACTTGGGTCACGTTTCTGGAGCAAAATTATCCATATTTACATGGAGAAGAAGGTATGTCTCTGAGATATAATTATCAAGAACAGAAAAGGAAATGCCTATCTCTTGATAGGAATCTTAATGTTTTCCAGACCAAAATATTTGCTCAAAAGGAGCGGGAAAAACTATTAAAGTACTAAGATATTTTAATTAAAATAAATTGGATGCCGGGTATGAACGCCAACAGAGCACTTGTAATAACTAGAGAACGAGGTATGATAAGAGGTTATTGGAGTACGGAGTAATGTATAATGCGTAGAAAAACTACAAACCATACCTGGAGCTCTTCGTTCCATACTGTCTAAAAGGTGGCTGCTCGCCACAACCAACATCCTGCACGATACACTTTCAGTTCAATAGCTCAGCTCAAGCAGTTATCTTTGTGCATACATCGCAATGGCCTAGTGGTTAGGGCAGCGGACTTGCGGTCGTAGGATCACGGTTTCGATATTCCCAGACCGGGCGTTGTGTGTGTTTATTGAGCGAAAACACCTAAAAGCTCCACGAGGCTCCGGCAGGGGGGGGTGATCCCTGCTGTACTCCTTCACCACTCTTTCTCTCACTCTTTCTTCAGTTGGCCTGCTCGCTTAGCCAGCGGGGTGGCGTCACTCGAAGGCTAAAACAATGCGAACGCATTGTGACCAGCAATGTGTAACAACATCTGATGGTCTGGTCGGTCACGTGATCACGTGATCACATCGCAATAATTAACCAATAAACTAACACATTTCGCGTACAGACATAAGCTCAATGGAGTCGCCACTAAAAGACACTTCACTATACATACACGTAAGTGTCTGTGTACAGTCAGTAACCGAGAATATAATACCAACATTTCACACACCTCACATTCTACACAGTGTTTACCTGCTAATGTAACAAGTCACACAGCTCACAGTCTACGTAATCAACATCTGGCACTAGAATAAATAAAACTAGTCTCACAGCACTTACGAAACCCAAATACTACTCTACAAAATAATATAACTTACATGGTACATGCCGCGCATGACAAACAAAACATTAAAACAATATCAAAAACAATAAATCTAATGCAACGAAACAAAATTAATGCGTTGATGTAGAGAAAACACGATTGTATATTCTCGATACTACCATCTCTGAGCCACCGAAGTACAGTGGAATCTCTCATAAAACAGTCTAAAGCATGTTACTACTACTACTGCTTCTACTACTACTACTACTGCTGCTGCTGCTGCTGCTGCTGCTACAGCTACAAGTGCTGCTGCTGCTACGACTACTACAACTACTACTACTAATAATAATAATGAGAAATAATAATAATAATAATAATAATAATAATAATAATAATAATAATAGTAATAATAATAATAATAATAAGAAGAAGAAGAAGAAGAAGAAGAAGAAGAAGAAGAAGAAGGGGAAGAAAAAGGAGAAAAAGGAGAAGAAGAAGAAGAAGGGGAAGAAAAAGGAGTAGAAGAAGAAGAAGAAGAAGAAGAAGAAGAAGAAGAAGAAGAAGAAGAAGAAGAAGAAGAAGAAGAATTTCTACTATATGCACAAGGCCTGAAATTTTGGGGAAGGGTTTAAGTTGATTACATCGACCCCAGTGTCCAACTGGCGGAATTTGAAGTCAGAACATAAAAGAAAGACGAAATATCGCTAAGCATTTCGCCCATGGCGCTAACGATTTTGTTAGATAGCAAATTTATTATTATCATTATTATTATAATTATTATTATCATTTTTATTATTATTATTATTATTATTATTATTATTATTATTATTATTATTATTAGTAGTAGTAGTAGTAGTAGTAGTAGTAGTAGTAGTAGTAGTAGTAGTAGTAAGAATAAGAATATTACTGTATTGTTTAGACGGCTGTAAACCACATTTAGGTCAATAGAAACACGTGTACGATAACAACAAGAAATTTATAACAAAATACCCTAATTGGGAGGAGTACCACCCAGGTGGGTAACCAAGGATCCAGACGACTCACGAATCTTGTGTCAACTCGACCGTCAAGAGCACCACTTGCTAGTGCCCCCTCTACCACGTGGTGTCTCTCTTCTAAATGTCCTATCTTAGAGTAAGCTATTATTTGGGTCATCCTCCCTACATTTACCCACCTTTCCTCAAATTTACTGGGGAGGGGGTGGAATGCACTTCCCTATCAATGCACACCTTCCTTTTCAAATTGGAAATTCTCTCTCATTTCCCGAAGCAAACAACAAAACATGTGATCAGTTGTAGAAGACCAAAACAAGGGAAGTCGTATAACTAATACAGGATAATGTTGCGAACTTCTGATTAAATCTCTTAACAGTGATACATAAGTTACCAGCAGACAAGGTTTCATATAATACTGACAGAACCGTGAATAAACAGTTCAATCCCATAGAATAAATAAACAATAATACTAAAATTCACAGCTCCATAACCTGATTTCTCGGTCTGACAAGTCTTAATTGCAATAATATTGCAGAGAAAAATAAACATCTAAAAAAGGCACCGATATAAGGAAAGGTACTTTTGGAGATGGAACGTATATAGTTAGTTAGTTAGTTAATTTTTTGGCTCAAACAGCAAAAAGCAAGGCCATGTAGGGGGACATGGAGTTATGTACAGGGTGGTGTTCATGTAAAGAGTTCACGCCACTTGTGGTCAAGGGAGACTTTGAACCGAGCGGTCGTCGGCATCTTCACCATCTCGTCCGGCAGCTTATTCCACGGATCCGCAACCCGGACGAAGAAAGCCCCTCTACTTCGATTGAGATGAAATCGTCGCATATAGAGCTTTTCGGAGTGACTCTGCAGCCGATGCTCTGGAGCAGGAGTGAAGAACAGCTCTTTCGAGAGGTTACACTTTCCGCTTATGATGTTGTGAGCAAGAATGAGATCACCACGGCGTCGTCGTTTTTCTAGAGAATAAAGGTCGATCGTCTTCAGCCTTTCTTCATAAGACAAATTCTTGAGACGAAGAACCATGCGGGTAGCCAGCTTCTGGACTCTTTCGAGATGCTGTATGTCTTTGAGGAGATATAGTTGTAAAAACGGGCAACTGATCAATAAATCTTTAACTGAGGACAGTAGAAGGAGAAAGTTCTGGGTATGGCGTTAACTGATAACCACTAGCGTTTTGAATTTGTTTCCAAAGTGATACCTAAGAATGGTAACACCAATAATGCATTTACGCATTGGGCATGTCATGAGTAAATTGCAAACAATTCTGATGGTACAGCACTATACTTTTGTTTGCCTAGCATAATTACTATTTTACTATTAAGTTAAAAAAGGTGAGCTCGGCTACATATTCATTTTTTGGTATGAAAGTCTTCTACCACTAGGACATAGATTTACCAATGGAATTCATATAGAATGCAAAGATTAGAAAGATATGTCAAACCAACCACGAAGAGAGGTACTTTGAAATCGATGTACTAGACAGAGCACAACACAAGTAAAAGAAAATGTTAGGAAAAACTATAGAGGCAACAGGTTAATACTTAAAAGAGAACTAAAGGGAAAAATATATATATATTTAGTAGTATGCATCAATATTCCGGCTGTTCTAGTAACAAGTTATGACTATATTATTTTCTTCTTGATTCGCAGAAATTCCTGATCGTTGGTTTTCGGAACGGAGATAAAAGTAATGTCATTCGTCATCTCTGACTGGTTATGCTTTGAAAAACCTTGTATATGTTTTTGCTGGCTCTGCTGTTTTTGTTTCCTGCTTCATAAATTATTTCGAGTAGAAAGATTACAAATAGCAATGGCTTTATTTGGCATTGAAACTAGGTTATTCTTACAAATCCAGCTTTTTCTTTCTGTATCCTTGATGGGTACATGCTCAGAGGTCTTTCAGGTCTGAGAGCCACTAGGATTTGTCTTCCTGGCTATCCAATTCCTGCCCATATTGTATCACAGAGGTGAACATTATACAAACGATAACACCCTATCTAATTAGCACCTGGGGCAAGTATATTACTATTACTCTAGGCCAGCTAAAGTCTTGTTAGTGGATATGGTAGAGGGGGACTGAACGAAGTTTTTTGTATGTGTATGTGTGTGTGTGTGATTATCTGTGTGGGTGTGCGTATTTGTGTTTGTGCTTCCACCACCATCACCACTTGAGAACCAATTTTGACTGGTTTAGCAGTTCGGCATAAGAGGTCAATAGAATAAGTACCAGGCTTTAAGAAATCAATACTGGGGGTCGGTTCGTTCTACTAAATTATTGTGTCCCACCATGGCCGTAATCCAATGACTGAGGCAAATAAAAGGTAAAAGATAAAAGATATTCCCAGACAATATTAATTGTGGAAATATGGACTCTTTTCCTGCTCACATGAATATTATTATTCATATAATAAAACACATATCAATCGTAGTTGTCTTGATTTCCAAAGATTTGGCCTGAGTTTGTTTCCTAAATTGGGAACTTAATTAAACATTCTAATTTATGCTTAAATTATTTACATTCATATTTATGATAACGCAATAAATGAATTATTATTTCAGAGGTCCCAACAAAAGTGAGACACTATAAAGCAGTTAAACCATTAGCTAATAAAATGTTTGCTAGGTCCTTTGAAATTACTTATTTGTACACCAAATGTGAAACTGAATATCTTGTTTGGATGTCAGAGCAATTAGCCAGATCTCAATTTTGTGAAATACGAAAAAAAAAAAAAAGGTTAACAGAAAAGAAAGAAATGTGATGAAAATAATAAAATAGCATAATAAAATTCCAGTAGATTATAAAATTCTGAAAGAAGCCTGTCGTATATATGTATATATATGTATATGTGTGTGTGTGTTTGTGTGTCTGTGTTTGTCCCCCTAGCATTGCTTGACAACCGATGCTGGTGTGTTTATGTCCCCGTAACTTAGCGGTTCGGCACAAAGAGACCGATAGAATAAGTACTAAAAGGTGGTGCTCCAGCATGGCCGCAGTCAAATGACTGAAACAAGTAAAAGAGAAAAAGAGAAAGAGAAAGAGAATAAAATTCCATCTTGAATGCGTATAAAAAAACCTATTATAAAATGTATATGTTGCCAATGTAATGTATTTTGTAAATTACAGCTTCAACATAAAGAATAGTACGAATAAATTCTTCATTATCCACTGTTAAATAGAAATGTTTATTATGAGTATATGGTGAAGATGCCGACGACCGCTTTGTTCAAAGCCTCCCTGGACCACAAGTGGCCTGAACTCTTTACATGAACACCACCCTGTACTTAACTCCATGTCCCCCTACATGGCCTTGCTATTTGCTTTTGAGCCAAATTAACTAACTAATTAACTAACATACCAATTTCATTTTCTGGCCAATATTATATTTTTCCAGTCTGTTTTTTAATTGTGGCAAGTAATTACACATTTTGAAATGCATTGAAATTTCCAAAAGCTGCAAAGACTCAGATTTGGTAAATTTATTACTTCACTTCAAATTTCTGTTGTCTTAATCAGCTTTGTTTACACTACCTGGGGCACTAACGGAGAAAGCCTTGCAAGTTAAGTGTATGAAGATTTCTGATGCCAGCGTAAACTTGTTAGTCCTCAACAAAAGTTTCTTTATTGCAGAAGAGCACAGTGTTTCAGATTAGCAATGTCGGAGAGAGAAAGAGAGAGGGAGAGAGAGAGAGAGAGAGAGAGGGGGAGAGAGAGAGAGAGAGAGGGAGAGAGAGAGAGAGAGGGAGACAGAGAGAGGGGGGGGGGACAAAAGAAGTAGAAGGAAAGTGAAAGAGAAGTGAAATAAAACTAGCAACAAAAAGAATCAAATAGAAATAATATATAAAAGCCAAGCAAAAATAATGTAAGTGAAGTGCTAATACAACATTTAACAAAATGACAAATGTAAATGCAGAAGAGCTGTTGTTGCAATAGACCATCGTCTATTCTTCCCTCGGTATCACAGAAACCTTAAATAGAATAGTGATGTTTTATAAAAAAGAAAAAGTAAAGAAAAGAAAACAATTTGAAAAAGAAAAAAGTCTCGTGAAATAAATAGAAATCTGAAAACGGCAATTTGTACTTTGGAAGAATAACAATAAGAACTTAAAAGAAAAGATAAAATGTGTTGAGTGACGCCAATTTAATTAAGAAACATGCTTTAGCATACAAGTGATACCAATAGCCATAATATAATTAGATATACGTTTGGTAAACCTCAACATCGCGCGGCAGGGGACCAAGAATGCATCTGCGAATAGATGTAATAAAAGACTATCTCTACAAACGTTTTAAAATTAATTTAGATATTTATAATAATAGTTAATAACACATTTAATAACCCATTGACAAACAGTTCTAAGTGAGTAAGCTACTTTTAGAATTTACAATAATAAAGATAATCTTTATATATAAAAGTGAAGTTGTGTGTCTGTCTTCTACGATTTAGATTCCTAACTACTCCCACATTTTGCGGTGCAGTTTAACCAAAACCGGGTATCTTATAGTTGTGATTCATATCGAGCCCTTCTGGGTATTAGCGCGCGTCTACGATGAGTCTACTACGATTTTAAAATAATTACCCATCATTTTTTTCCATTTTAATGCATTTTTTCGCTATTATATAAGGGAAGTAACTCTCTAAAAATGTCTACGATGAGTCAACGACTTTTAAAAAAATTTACCATCATTTTTTTTCCAATTTTTAATGCATTTCTTTGCTATTTTTTGGCTATAACTCTCTAAAAATGCTTATATAGTTATTTCCCTTACAAACCCGAGCAACGCCGAGCGATACTGCTAGTTTATAATAATAGTTAATAACACATTTAATAACTCATTGACAAAGAGTTCTAAGTGAGTACGCTACTTTTAGAATTTACAATAATAAAGATAATTACCTTTAAAATGGTACTTTAACGGAAACTTTAGACTCTTGTATACGCAAACACACACAATAAGCTACTACAGACTATGACATAAGCAAAATATAACCGCATTTACATCTGTATGTGTGCTTATTTTCCTTTGAGTTTCTGTCTGTGTGCATGCGTGTAAGTGGGAAACTTTGGGACACTGAAACCATAATGAAAGAAATATGTAGAATAAAAATAAAGATTTTCAAAATCAACAATAATAACTGTGAAGGAGATTCCCAACAAGCAAACACCGTAGGGGCAAATGCACTAGTGTGCGTAAAGTTGACAAAATTAGACTAATCTAGGCGTGTACTCTTACAATAGTGGTAGGATCACAGAGATAACAATTAAGAGGAAAGTTATAGAAATAACACAACAATCCCCAAGAATATGTGTGCGCGCGTGTGCCCTGTGCGTTGCCGGTGTGGGCTTTCCGGTTATTTCTACTTTATATTTTGTTTATATTTGGGTGTAATCATTTTATACATATGAGAAGAAGAAGGAGAAGAAAAGAAGAAAAGAAGAAGAAGAAAGAAGAGAAGAGAAGAGAAAAGAAGAAGGAGGAGAAGAAGAAGAAGAAGAAGAAGAAGAAGAAGAAGAAGAAAGAGAAGAAGAATAAGAAAGAAGAAGAAAAGAAGAAGAAGAAGGGGAAGAAAAAGAGAGAGAGAAGAAGGAGAAAGAGAAGAAGAAGAAGAAAAGATAAGAAGAAGAAGAAGAAGAAGAAGAAGAAGACGAAGAAGAATTTTCTACTATATGCACAAGGCCTGAAATTTGGGGAAGGTGTTAAGTTGATTACATCGACCCCATGTCCAACTGGCGGAATTTGAAGTCAGAACATAAAAGAAAGACGAAATATCGCTAAGCATTTCGCCCATGGCGCTAACGATTTTGTTAGATAGCAAATTATTATTATCATTATTATTTTATTTAGTATAGTAGTAGTAGTAGTATAGTAGTATCGTAGTAGTAGTAGTGTAGTAATAGTAGTAGTATAGTAATAGTAGTAGTAGTAGTAGTAGTAGTAGTAGTGTAGTAGTAAGAATAAGAATATTACTGTATTGAC
This sequence comes from Octopus sinensis, assembly GCF_006345805.1. Lineage (NCBI taxonomy): Eukaryota > Metazoa > Mollusca > Cephalopoda > Octopoda > Octopodidae > Octopus > Octopus sinensis. Next base: position 153,541,249 of record NC_043000.1, on the reverse strand, counting down.
TAGACGGCTGTAAACCACATTTAGGTCAATAGAAGCATAACGGACAGTGGAGATTTACTTAAACACCTGTACACACACACACGCACACACACACACGCACGCACACACACACACGCACACGCACACGCACACACGCACACACACCACACACAGCAAAAACTAAAACACAGCTGATTATATGAATATATAGGTATTTTTACATGTGTCCGTTTTTATTCTACTCAAAGAAAATACTCTTATATTGAACCCAGATTTCTATTTGTTAGACGAGGTTGCAATGACTTCCACTATCCCTATTTTAGAAAATATATTCAAACATTCAGTTATCTGAGAACATATTTTCTATGGTTTATCAAATCAATTGGAAGGAAAGAAGCTTATAACAAGTCTAAGAGTCGGAAAATGCTCAACATATACAAGGAGTGGCTGTGTGGTAAGTAGCTTGCTAACCAACCACATAGTTACGGGTTCAGTCCCACTGCGTGGCATCTTGGGCAAGTGTCTTCTGCTATAGCACCGGGTCGACCAATACCTTGTGAGTGGATTTGGTAGACGGAAACTGAAAGAAGCCCGTCGTATATATGTATATATATATATGTGTGTGTGTGTTTGTGTGTCTGTGTTTGTCCCTCTAGCATTGCTTGACAACCGATGCTGGTGTGTTTACGTCCCCGTTACTTAGCGGTTCGGCAAAAGAGACCGATAGAATAAGTACTGGGCTTACAAAGAATAAGCCCCGGGGTCGATTTGCTTGACTAAAGGCGGTGCTCCAGCATGGCCACAGTCAAATGACTGAAACAAGTAAAAAAAAATATATTTTACTTATCGTTTCTAAGTTTCAGATCCAGCTGGAATTAACTTTACCATTCATATTTATTTATTTATTTATTTGTGTTGGTGGGGGATTGAGAAAATAATTGTCAAATTACTGTGGACGATCTCGAAAGTGCTGACTGTGACAGTGTGGTGGTACTTGTTCTGGCTCTTTAATGTTCTAAGCTGATATTCCTAAGTTAATTTTGTCTTTTGTGTTTTAGAAGTTTATAATGTATCACAAGAATACTCTAATCAATATAATCAACAATTCCGTACACTAATTTATGGTCTGGTGGGTTTGTTAAAAATTATTTTGAGAGCAGTTTTGCAAATCATTGCTAAGCGTACAAAATGATTCCTATTATTTTTGTTACATTTTTTCAGCATTTTGAGTTCAATTGCCATAGTTTTCTTCCTTATATGGTCGAAAACAGAAGTAAATCAGGTATACTAGACAGATCTCTTCTTTCTGGGTTGTGGGGTTGATTTCATTAAGTACTTAATTTAATCAATCCAAGTACTTTATTTTATCTACCCTAGAAAATGATAAAAGGTTGGTCTCGGCGGAATTTGAACTCATTCTATCAATTCTGCTAATCCAATATCTTTCCGAAATTCGAATTTCAACTATACAAAAATAAAGAGATCAGAAACAATAACAACAACTAAGTAAGCACGCAACATAAACGGTTTTACTACACGAAGGAAAGAATGAAAAGGAAAAGCTAAGTCGTCTGTAGCAGCGAAGTGCTTGACGTTACGAAAAAAAAATTGTTTGATAGAAATTTGCGACAAGGGAGGCCACGTATCTGCAAAATGATTCCATTCAACAGTGAGGCAAAATAAAGGATACGTATCTATGCATAGACAAGGGAGAAGCAGGATTCCATAACAATAGGAAATGCATAGGTCGGGTAGGGATCACAGAATTGTATGTTTAATTTTTACAAGGGGGGAAAGGTGAAGAAACAAGCTGATTTGATAAGCCATGCCTCTGCCCATGCACGGGTGCCACAATATATAGGGCAATGCAATACAGGGTTGATAGCGAAGAATGTTGACCTTTGATTCAGCATCATTTTTAAGGTGCAATATTAGGTGGTTGGTAATTATCAAGGTAATCAAGTACAGTATGTAGTCGAATAAAATTCAATAGCCATGAAAGTCCTGAAAAACTCCTTAAAGTTACAGAGCTATTTCGAACTTGTTCTCTGTCATAGGTGTTGAAGGAATTGCTGTGTGATAGTGGTGCAAAGCATGAAACTTAGCTGCTAAACATGTAGAAGTGAAATACGCTTGAGTTCTTTCTGCTTGGTGGAACCAGTTAAGCAGATGGAAGGTGAACAGCTGACGCCACAATAGCAAAAGCAGGATACAAAATCTACTGTTTTGAGATCACTGGTGACGCTTCTGAGGAGGGCCAGAAAACTCGCATCGTCCTTATTTCTTACGACGAAATATAGTGCTAAGATTCCCCTCCCAACAGAATAAATTCATCGGCGCAAGAGAATAGTTAGCATGTGGAAGATCAACAGCAGTAAAAGCAGTCAGGTGTAGTGCAAAAAATAGTATATAGCAAGAAAGCAATGTACACCAACGACATGCAAAACCAATTAAGAAAAGAACCCACAAATCTATGTCAACATCTGATTCACGACCCTGTGAATACGCAACTCTTCACTGAGAACAAAGAAAGCGTTTTGAAAATTCGTTATGAGGACGTTGTGCTGAATAAGAAACGGGAAACAGGGCAGGATTTTTTAAATACACTCCCATGATATGCTATAAGTGAGCTACTCAACAAAGATCTATCACATCTTGACGTATTCATTTTCGTTGCGGGTTGGAAAATGCAGAATATATTTACAAGCGCTGTGGATGCGTGACAGCTGGACCGAGTAGTGGGGTGCTCGACCAACCCTATGTAGTGACTTCAGAAATGTGTGAGAGGTGCCCTTATTTTTTGCTATATTTCATTTAATTATGTTGTCATAGGAAAGAACGAAGGAGTCTCATGGCTTTTGATCTTAACTGGTTGGAAATCTTATCATGTACATGTTTTGTCTTGGTATGAAAGATGGGCTACAGCAAATATTCTGTTCACTACCACAGATTTGCTTGTCAGTTGTTTGACTATAGCCAGCTGAGCATGTCACTTCGTGGCTGACGATATGTACATCTCTGACCACAAGCAGCAGTGGAAGAGCATCATATATGTATACGTATATATACATATACACACATATATATATACAAATATATGTGTGTGTATATATATATATGTGCTTATATATGTGTATATATATGTATATAATATATATTAATATATTATATTATATATATATAATATATATAATATACATATATATCTATAACAACACACAATATATATATATATATATGAGCTTCCTGATGATTTCTCTTGAATGAAACAGTTCTAGTCCTGTAGAAGCTCCTTCTATATAATAAATTAAAATGTTCTTTTCATTTGCAAAAAAAACACAGAGTCACTGGTTCTACTGTTGGCCCTCTGATTGATGAAAATGGTACTCTTCAAGACAATGCCAAAACCATGGGAGAAATATTGCAGAAACAATATTGCTCTGTTTTCAGCAATCCTGATATGACTGATCTGGGCTGTATCAGTGATGTTACTCCCCAATACACTTTATCGGACATAACATTTGGCGCTCCTGATGTCTTAGCAGCAATAAAGGAAATGAAGCATAATTCAGCAGTAGGTCCCGATAGGTTCCCTGCTTGTGTCTTGAAGATGTGTCAAAACCAACTTGCACCCCTCTAGCCAATCTGTGGCGGAACTCATTGGATGCTGGATATATACCAGAAGACCTTCTATCCCAGTCTGTTGTCCCAGTTTTCAAAAAGGAAACAAATCGCTTGC
>NC_043000.1:153525031-153532531 GCF_006345805.1 Octopus sinensis | reverse complement strand
AGTCTGTGAAACTCGTACGAGAAAGACAAGATGTTGCCTCAAATACTTAACTGATACTTTATTTTATCGATCTTGGCGAGATGAGAGAAAAAGTTGATCTCGATCGGTTCTGAACCCATAATACAAAGAGTTGGAATAAATATTGAAAGGCAGCTTAACTGATGCTCTAAGAATACTAGAATGAAACGATGTAAAGGCATATTTGGTATCAAAAGGATCTGAGCTCGGTACACGAAGTATCAGAACAATTATAGTTCGTCATTTTGTTCTACGCTTGTAGCTTTTTAAAAACACTGTAAGGTATGATTTAAGTTTACAAATAAATTTTTACGTGGTGCTAGACATGTTAGAAGCTACTTCGCTGGTTCGTAAACACTTAGTTTAAACGATAATTCTCTGATTGTTATAGATAATTTTTGGAAGCAGCAACGGTCGGTCCCATTTTAATTGTCCTTTAGCATTGGCTCGACCCACTGCCTCTTGTTGTTGTTGTTAAGCAACAAGACGGGTAAGGGTGATTAGGTAATGGTCTAGGGCTTAGGGGCGGGAGACCCCAGACCTTGGGAAAAAAAAACCTTGGTTGTCTTGTTGTAGTCGAGGGCTCTTCGTTGACGCCCGACACCACTGGGAGGTGGCCCTCGAAGTCGCTGGAAATGGAGATCTCCAGGTCCAAATTCTTGAACGGCCCCACTGTCTCTAAGTGAAAGTGGGTTGAAGATAACGGTGTAGAAGCCCAGCGGTGAATTGTACATGTAATCTAGTGATTCAGCAATGTATTTTATCAACGGGATCCTCAGCCACCTACACCATATTTTAACAAGTAATTAGTTCAGTTGATCAAAAAACAATGAAATTTACAAAGAATCTATCAGGCAGCGATGATATTTGTGTATATAAACTACTTTGTGCATGAATATTGCATGATATTGGTGGCATAATACAAACTGCGGATCTCACATTTAGTTATCCGATACGTTATCTGCTCAACAATCTGTAATTTTATATTATTTACTCAAGGCATGAATGCAATTGCCAAAAACAATTGTTTTAACTATTGTATCTTTTTTAACTATTGTATCATTGGATTGCAGCCGTGATAGAGCGTAGCTTTGTTGGGTCTGTCGTACATATCGACCCCAATAAATAGTTTGGTAAGTCTGGTAATTATTGTATTCGTCTCTTTTGCTGATCCGTTGGTACATGGATATAAACACACCAGCGCTAGTTATCACACGATGGGTTCTTCACAGTTGTCAACCAAATTCACTGACATGGAATTAGTTGACCCAGGACTGTAGTGGAAGACGCTTGTCTAGGCTACCGTGCTATGGGACTGAGCCCGAAACTACGTGACTGTAAAGCGATCTTCTTAACCAATGATAGTTGTGTAGCCCACGTGTCTGTTAGGTAACCACATGATATGACACCTATATAAAGTTTTCATACACTTGATATATGAGATTTAATAACGATGTTTAAAAGCAAAATAATACCAGGTTAATAGAAATAAGTAAGTCAACGGGCCAACATCAGAGCCCTTACCTAGTCACATGATCTGCTGAAATTAGCAACCGAATTTTATTCCCATCTCTTCCTACCGTCTTAAAGAAAGAAGAGCATAGTAAAATAATGTAGTCTTCCATTCATTATGTCTGAATTAAAGAAAAAGTCTATAAGGTTATGAAATGATAACCATTTCTGTTTTCTCGAATGCGAATGCAAGATGCTATTTGAGTGAATATAAATGCGAAGAAAGTCAACGAAGGAACGCTTTTCTGTTCAAAGACCCAAATCGAGGAAAATAGAATTCGCTATCATGGGAGGATAAAATATTGTTCTCCTACGGTCAGCATATATGACTTTTTACAGAAGATGTTGTTTAAATTCTTATAAGACAATTGAATTATAGATATTTTACATGAATTCTTATTCATTTAAATCTATACATACATGTGTGTAGATATATATATATATATACACACACGCACATATAACACACCAAATATATACAGATAGATAGATTCAGGCATACCATTGTGTACACACGCACATACACATATACATGCATGCACCATGCCCCCAAAAAACACACTCATATATCATAGCATAAGAGTTGTAAGATATATATATATATATATATATACAATTATCAATAATAAAGGATGAAATTAATTAATTTAGAAATAATCATTAATTTCACCAAGTAGATTTCGGCATGTAAAAGCTCCATTCAAGGAAGGTTTAAGTAATACTAAGTAATTAAGGGTTTAGCAACGATTTGCCTCACCACACACCGAATTTAGAAATAGCAGTCAAAAAGTTTTGGCTATTCTTTCTACTTTGGTTTTACTGGGATCTCCCTTTTAAGTAGAAAGAATAGCTAAAACTTTTTGACTGCTATTTCTAAATTCGGTGTGTGGTGAGGCAAATCGTTGCTACCCTTAATTCTTATATATATATATATATATATATATATATATATATATATATATTTCATATTAACTGATACAGAATTCAATATATTGTGTATAATACATCTGTATATATATATATATATATATCAAAAGTTGACATCTGTATTTCGCCTTTGGCTGTTCCAGAGTGAAAGAGGGGGAAATGGTGGTTTTCAGAATTTATAAAATTAAGTGGGCATAAAAGGTGTCAGTATAGGTGTGGGTGGGTGGGGGTGTAAAGTGTAATTGTAACACTTAACATTTAAATATTGGGAACACAATTGCCCACGTAGATTATAATTATATACATACGTATTGAGCTCTGTATCAGTTGTTTGGAGGGGTAGTTAATAGATACTATCGACTCTCTTGCTAGGTGATTTAATTGACCCACCTTCATTTAAGGGATGAAGGTAAATTTGACCTTAGCGTGATTTGAACACAGAATGAAAAGACTTGGTATCTGCACTACGTAAAATATATATTTGGATATACTTTTACATAACAATGCAACACCTCCCTAATAAGGTCAAGCACAAAAAGAAAAAAGAAAATCTGAATATTTATACAAATATGATCACCTTAAAGGCTACTTATAAACTCAATAGTTTAAAATAAAGGTTTAAATATACAACACCTCACACATCCTGACATCTCTTACGCCTCCTTAACCTTTTATGTATTACAGGCTTGTTTTCTCCCTCACATTAGCGAACAGCAATGAACGAAACTTAGTGTAGACTATCAACGTTTGATTATATTAGAAACCATAACTAAGAAGAGCAGTTAATACACTTCATTATGTAGGGCTGTGAGTTCAAGTCCAACCATATTCAGTGTCTCGAGTATGAAAACACGAGGGGTTACTGAGCAGTTTCTGGCTTTGGGTAAAAGAAAACACAGAAGGATCCGTTAATTATAATTTTATTCAACGTATTTTCCCTCTCAGATTCACACACTAATTGTAGTGGTCTTTCAGTTTTTCTAAGCTCCCTAAAAGAATTCGGAAGGTTGGGCCTCCAGCCAGATCTTTCGCGATACCCTCGAAGCCAGGAAATTTTCAACACTCCCTCGAAAGGATGTAAATACAACGTAATTAAGTTTGTTTAAGCTTTACAAACACAATCGTGCCATATCCGAATAAAATTATAGAGCGATTAGATTTCCGATTTCGCTCTATAATTAAGCTTGTCTACTCTTTGACATAAAATTAAAATGTAGATACAAAGCATGTCATCTCATTCAAAGATATTGACTTCCAGGATTGCTCTTTCGCTATTACCTATTTGGACTTTACACAATCTGAAGATCAAACACTTCAGAAAAAAATACTATTTAGAAAAAGAAAATTACTACTATGGCTCCCTGTAAACTTCCAGCTAACTTATAGCTTTTAAAATAATCACACAATTTACTCGGGTACAACTAATACTTAGATATTAGCGGATTTGGGCACAAACAATTGGGCGTTAGATTGACTTATTCGCTGGATAAATTGCATCCTTACATCGAGATCCTGCTGGTGGTTGCATAATGTTTCATTTGGTTACAATAAATACGTTATAGACTATTAATTTTCAAGCAGACGTTTTTGTAATATCTAGCAACACGTTAGTGAAGGACACAAAAAATGAATAAATAAAATAAAATCTCTTAAGCATTCAAACTAATATACGCACCAAGATGACTACTTATAGATTATTGTTTAAATTATATATATATATATATATATATATGTGTGTGTGTGTGTGTATGTGTGTGTGTGTGTGTGTGTGTGTGTGTGTGTGTGTGTGTGTGTGTGTGTATAATCTGTAAATGTAATATGTGACAATTATTCGGTAGCCATGATAAAACTCCGAGTTTCGAATGCCGAAGTGGAAACTCCGAAAGTTGGAGTTTTATCATGGCTACCGAATAATTGTCACATATTACATTTACAGAAATTCCTCTATTTACATAATATCGAGGTCTCTTTCTTTCTTTTGTCTTACCATTTTTATCAATATAATATATATATATATATATCTATAATATATTATATATATATTATATATATTATATATATATATATGCATATTATATATATATATATATATGCATATATATGTGTGTGTGTATATAGGTATCCGTCGTGACATGACGTACTTTTCATAGATCCGGCAAGTCAGTAACCAAAGAAACAGATTCAACTCAAACCAGCAGTAACTTTCCTTGTTTTTTAGTCCCAGAACCCTTGAGTTCTACTATTTTACTATCACCGGAGGATAAAATTACACAAATTTATATAGAACATGGAGAAACAAATATAAACCAAAACCAAACCCAAGATTAGTTCTAAAACTAGTCCTGTGAGTGCAATTATTTTCTCTTGATTTGTATTAAACACATCACTCATTCTGATTGATACTAAATACACTGAACTCTCCCACACATACCCACATATAGCCACGTATTTCCGAATATATCGACACAAACTTTTCAACGGTGCATTCATGATTATACATCAAATCATCAATTACTGACGTACAATGTATAATACTGTCCTATCCACTGAATATGGTCAATAATATTCTAAAACGCCACTGGGTAAAAAACGAAATCCGTGCACTGGTAAACGCTTGGTATACTCACCATAACGATTGTGTAAAAGCTAATGTCTACAGTAAAATCGCTGAAAAATTAGCGTCGCAATCCTTTTACAGATCTGTAAAACAGATCGAAAACAAAATAAACCACAAGATCGTTTCATACTTTACACGCGCACATAGTAACACTGGAAGCCATACTTGTCAAGGGACGTAGCGCACCAACTGACCCAATTCCAACAGGTCAGGGGTCACTTCAACGACCCGTTAGCCAGCAATTAAATAACATCCTCATTGATATCGCTATCTGACCTAATTCCACTCAACACTATTGTGGCAAGTCAGGACTCACTATCGTAACAACAATAGCCTGTTACTGCTACTATATTGGAAGCACCTTGTTTGGCACCAGTATCTGACCTGATTCCACCCAGCCCTACAGTTGCAAGTCAAGCTCCACTGCTATTACAGCATAACAAAAAAAAAGTCTACTACTGCTACTACAATAGGACCACTGGCCAATTCCACAACACGACTCTCAAGAAATGGCAGAAATACTACAGAAACAATACTGCTCTGTCTTTAGTGATTCCACTGATATTGACGTAAGAGAAGCGAACGAAGATGATTTCCAACATAGAATCACGGACATAATCTTTACTGCCTCAGACATCATAGCAGCAATAAATAAATATTCCGCTGCAGGCCCTAATAGATTCCCCGCTAGTCTCCTGAAGGAATGTAGACACCAACTTGCTGTCTCTCTGACCAACCTCTGGAGAAATTCTTTAGATTCAAGTTATATACCGAAACACCTTCTAACCCAGTCTGTCATCCCGGTTTTCAAACAGGGAAACAGATCCCTCACAGTAAACTATCGCCCAATTTCACTCACTTCCCACACCATTAATGTTTGAAAGAGTGGTAAGATCAAGAATAACTGGCTTCCTGGAGATCCACAAACTCCTAAATGCAAATCAGCATGGCTTTTACTGTGGCACAGACTGTGTAACACAGCTTTTATACCACGTTGAGGATATACTTAAAGCCTTGGGAACAGGTTCGAAATCTGATGTCATATATCTTGACTTCAGCAAAGCATTCGACAGGATTGACCATAATACCTTACTCTCAAAATTGTCGAATGTTGAAATCCGTGGAAAAATTCTACACTGGATTGAGTATTTCCTGGTAAATAGAACACATGTTGTGGTCGATGGAGTCCACTCAAGCCCAGCAAAAGTCACCAGTGGTGTCCCTCAGAGGATTGTCTTGGACCAGCTCCCCATTATAATCTTGCAATGTGAAAATATTTGCTAATGACACTAAACTCCAGCAAATCATCAATGAAGAAGTCCAAACTCAACTCCAGTCTGATCTGTATGCGGTGAGTCAATGGGCAAACAAAAACAAAATGCAACCTAACAGGGAAAATTTGAGCTGATGCATTTTGGAAGAAAGACTATACTAAAACAGCCATACTCTCTTCCTTCAGGGAAGCTGTTCACAGCATCTAATAATATCAGAGACCGAGGTGTAATTGTTGTTAACAATAAGGTTGATATAGCTCGTAGGATTAGCTCCTGGATCTTAAGAACATTCCGGTCCAGAGAACAAGGTATCGTTATCCCACTTTTCTCCTTTGTACGGCCACGCCTCGAATACTGCTTCCCCCTGTGGTCTCCCCATACAAAACAAAACATCAACCTGAATCAACCTGGAGGGCGCTCACTAGTCGAATTAAGGGCATGACTGATCTCGATTACTGGGACCGCCTTAAAGCCTTGAAACTCGACTCTCTCCAGTACCGCCGCGAGCGGTACACCATTTGCACAATGTGGAGAATATACCCCCAGCATTGCCCAAACGAACTCAACATTAGTTTCAAGGTTCATCCAAGGCTGGGAACACGGGCCATATTTATATATATATGTATGTATATGTATATATATGTATATATGTGTGTATTTATATGTATATATATATGTGCATGTGTGTGTGTGTTTATATATATGTATATATATGTATGTATATATATACATATATATATGTATATATATATATATATATATATATGTGTGTGTGTGTGTGTGTTCAGATTAGATCTAATATTTTTAAGGTGGGTAGCCAAAGAATTATCATAAATATTACAATCGTCGTTTCTGAATAACAATTCTTTCAGATCGATAATATAAGAAACAATGAAGGATACTCAAGCATCGCTCAAAGTCCGATATACCTCTCGTTCAAAGCATTAAATCTAATTGCTTATTATAAAAATAAACCAAATGAAAAATTTACCGGCAATATTTCCAAGCAAAATCAGTCAGTGTAGATCAGAATGCAGTGATCCACGATAGAGTGAATCTAAAATATGTAAACTACCAACTGAGATTCAAGAGGTACAGTTTTGAAGATTTGAGAAATAGCATCTTTTATATACCTTTCAGAAAGTTCTATTT
>NC_043000.1:153517531-153520031 GCF_006345805.1 Octopus sinensis | reverse complement strand
AAACTCTCCAAAAATGCACAGGTCACATTAAATATTGGGTTGGCAACTAACTTCCCGCCGTTCTTTTAAATTTTGGAATTTATTGCGTTTTTAAATTCTGGAATCTATTTTGTTCGAGAATTCTATTTTTGAATCATTTCGGAATCTATTCTTTTTTCTAATTAATTTTAGTTACTTTTTGTTTATTTTCAGATCATTAAAATGGAATGTTAAGTTAAGAAAAACGAGCGTTTTCGACACCTCCTTCTCTTTGCTTTTAATGAAGGTTCTAAGGCCGCAAAAGCTGCTCGCGACATTTGTGCTGTGTATGGAGAGAGCTGAAAGAACCGCTCGTGATTGGTGTGCCAAGTTCAAAACTAGAAATTTTGACCTCAAAGACGCACCTCGTTCTGGCCGTCCAGTTGAGTTCGATGAAGAGCGATTAAACCAACATTTGCACGAAAATCCTCGTCAAACGACAAGAGAACTGGGAGAGAAAATGGAATGCTCCCACACTACTGTAGAGAAGCATCTTCACTCGATGGGAAAGGTTCAGAAGTATGGAGCATGAATTCCGCATGCTTTAAGTGACAACAACAAAAATCAACGAACCACAATCTCCGCTGGTTTGCTTGCTCGTCACCGACCAACTCATGGACACAAGCAATGATTTCTTTACCGAATCGTTACTGGTGCCTGTACATTTAAATTCGACTCACAATGAAGTGAGCGTAATAGAACATGAAACTTCGGTTCAACAACAATGACTTAGCCTTGAAATAACTAATGCACCAGAAAATATGTAGGAAAGTTTTATAGTGTCATTCATTTACGTATTATCGGTCGCAATAAAATGATTTCTTATTCTCTATAAACCACATATTTATAGAAGGTAAAATAAGCTCAAGTGACAGTCAAGCTTTTTTGCCACAACGCTTAAAGTGTAAAGTTGTCTTTAAACGGAAAATCTCCCGATTTCGGCTCATTAGGAGATTACAAATAGGTACCTATTTTCCTTCCAATGTGCTTGTAACAGAAATGATTTATTACAGGACTAAAAATTAATAGAAGAGGAAAGAAAACACATTGCGATGCTTATATATATATATATATCTCGAAAACATAGATGAAGCAAACTGCCGTCAAATAAAAAGCAAAAGCGGGTTGCAATTGACAGCCAAAATGAGAAGATATTTTCAAAGACTTTTTACAGTAGTAAAGCAGCAGCACCAAGTAGAGAAATGGTCAAATGTAAATTGAAACTATGTTCATGTTCAACTTTTTATTCCCGCGTTATAAGATGATATATATGGGTATGGAGTTGTCACAAGACCTCCCAAATAAAAAGGAACACTTGAGATGAAGTAGGGATGAATGTTGATCTGGTACGTGAGGATGGGTTAAAACATTTCAGGAGTTATGTGTTTATTCCAGTCTCCAACTCATTCTTGAAATTTCTTTCTCGCTTATTTTCTCTTTCTCAAAGTCCTCGCCGCATTATTCTCTCTCTCTCTCTCTCTCTCTCTCTCTCTCTCTCTCACTACCACACTGTCTGTTCTCTTTCACCCTCTGTCTCTCTCACATTCTCTCCACGACTCTCTGCTCTCCACTCTCTCTCTCTCTCTCTCTTTCAAGTATCTGTCACTCCTTTGCTACTTTTGGTATGTTCATTCCTCTTCCAATTATGCTAGTTAGTTAGTTAATTTTTTGGCTCAAAAAGCAAAAAGCAAGGCCATGTAGGGGGACATGGAGTTATGTACAAGGAGGGTGTTCATGCAAAGAGTTCAGGCCATTTCTGGTCAAGAGAGGCTTTGAACCGAGCGGTCGTCGGCATCTTCACCATCTCGTCCGGCAGCTTATTCCACGGATCCGCAACCCGGACGGAGAAAGCCCCTCTCCTTCGATTGAGATGAAATCGTTGCAGATAGAGCTTTTCGGAGTGACCCCGCAACCTACGCTCTGGGGCAGGAGTGAAGAACAGATCTTTCGATAGGTTACACTTTCCGCTTATATACAATAACGCACACTTATATATATATATATATATATGTGTGTGTGTGTGTGTGTGTGTGTGTGTGTATGATGGACTGCCCTGTCGAAGATGACATATGAGTGTTCAGCTTTTGCCGAATGACCCGCACAAATGATTTGCTTATAGTGATCAAATGTTCCTGCTGCACATGTACGTCTATATTGATATATACATACATAGAACTGTATATATGAATAAATACAGATTTATATAATTTGTATATATTTATATGTACAGTGATACGTGTGTATATATCAATATAAAGTAACATGGATTTATGTGCTTATGTATATACATACATATAGCAATAAACACGCACACGTAGATTTGCACCTGTGTATATACATATGTAAGTATATATATGTATCTATTATTTAATGAAGCGGTATGTCAGTTTTAGAGAATATTTGATATTTAAGATAACATCTCATCCTCAATTAGAGTTGGTCCCAATTACCGCCAAGCAATTGTTTTGCACACAAGGAGGTA
>NC_043000.1:153510031-153512531 GCF_006345805.1 Octopus sinensis | reverse complement strand
AGTCTGATGGAGTATGACTCTTAAGGAAAGACATTTTTTCCCAGTAGACAGTATTCTGCAAGTGTTTCAGGATAACATCTCTTGCATTGAATAGATGATTAGCAAGGACAAAAAAGTTCAAAAACATGAACAACGGAATTTAAAAAAAAAACATCGTATTATTCCCCATCAGCATTATCAAATATAGATGTTATTGCATATTGTGATTTGAAAGTTAACTCGCTATTCCCGTTATTCCTTCGTAACTCGCGTTAATCACTGAAAATAACTCTTGAATGCAGTCACGATGGATTTAATTGGAGATGTGCTTGAAAGATCCAGGAACTCTGTTTAAAGGTCATCAAAATAAAATGCTAATTTTAAGGGGAAGATTTTAATTACTTAAGACCATACACATAATTCATCCTTAAATTAAACTCCCATTTGAAAAACTGAGCAAACTCAAGAAATTAAAATAATTTAGCTGTAAAAGTCATGCAAGTACCATTATGAGAGATATCCAAACTACAGTGGAAAAGGCAAGCCACTTGATTTGGTTAAAAAGAGACAATGAGTGCGGTGGAGCCGGTGCACAATGATGCCGTCGAGAGATAGGCCTCAAAACAGCGTGCATTCTCTCCTGATGACCCCATAAACTTGCTAGCGTCCGGTATGCGGAACTTTCAACTGGGAACATTTGCCTCTGCGAATTGTTTGCAAAAAATCTCAAAGCAATTGAAGATTTATTAATGTATCATGGACGGCGGAAAATACTCTAAAAACGCTAGAAATAGCTAATGTAATCGCTTGTAGAGCAAGCATAATTTTCTTTAAGGGTTTTTTCGAAATTCACTATCAATACATTCACGTCAACAAGTTTTACTCACTCTGAAAGAACGAACGGCGTAAAGTCATTCAGCAGATTTTCCAAGGCTACAAAAACAATTGCTCATGGTTTATAATATTTTATGCAAGTATTCTAACAATGCTGGGCTGTCAGCATGATAAAATTTCTTGATAAGGATCGCAAAGCATGCCACTTTGCATAAAAGCTTGTGAGATTAAATTCTCCAGTATTTTACTCCAAAAAGCGAATCGATACACCAGATATATGTATAAATCTAAACACAAAATGTTTAAAAAATGACAAGCTTTTACATTAGAATTTTGAATGCTGTGAACCTCAAGCACGGCGCTGACACAAACAACAATACTGAATTGGGATAGAGATTGAATTGAAATTTTTACCGTTTTTTATATTTTCCTTTTTAAGAAACGAAGCCTTATAGTTGCCTATTATTTATGCCTATATGAAAGAACTTGAAATAACACTCCACAAAATAATTCTAACTCTATACACAACACAGTGACACCCCAATAATGATCTTCATTTTTGTATATGACGACACTCCTGATGTCAGTGAGGGTTACACATATTTTCCAGTATAGCTAGAACAAATATAAGAGAAAACAATTTTATAGGTGCAGACGTGGCTGTGTGGTACGACGTTTGCTTCGTAGTCACGTGCTTCCGGGTTCAGGTCCTTAACGCAGCACCTTGGGCAAGTGTCTTCTACTAAGCCCTGTGCCAACAAATGCCTTATGAGTGGATATGGTAGACGGAAACTGAAAAAAGCCCATCGTATATATTTATGTATGTGAATCTTTGTGTTTGTGTTTATGTTTGTCCCTACCCATTGCTTGACAACTGGAGTTGATTTCTCTACATACTCGTAACTTAGTGCTTCGGCAAAAGCGACGGATACAAAAAGTACCTGGTGTTAAAGAAAAATAAGTATGGATTTAAACCCTTTTAAGGCGTTCCCTAGCATGAATGCTGTCCAAAGACAAGTGAAAGATGTTCGTTTATTCTATATCTTTCATACTTCTTTTTATCATTGGGCTGTGGCCATGCTAGGCTACCGCCTTGAAGAATCTATTCGTCGTCAGTGTGCATGTGTGTGCGTGTGTGTGTGCGGTGTATACTTAATCATTTGCCTACACTTCATCTGCACCCACATACACACACACACACCTGTAGTAACCAGTGCACCTTGACCTATGCATAACTGCTATGTCATATATAACAGGTGACAAAACGGAGAACAATTCTTACTGTTGATGACAAAGATGAAAAGTGATGTGAATAGAAAAAATACAATCATCCAAACAGTATTGTTGAGAAATTACTGACGAGGCTAAAAATATGATAAAACTATACATACATACATACATACATACATACATACATACATACATACACACACACAACACACACACACACACACACACACACACACACACACACACACACACACACACACACATATATATATATTTATATATATATATGGATGAATTTGTTGAACTTTGTTTAATATGTTAAGTCATATACTGATTATTTCTATACAAACTTTCATACCTATACGATTTTTTAAGTAAAAAATTCGAAAGTAAAGTATAAAGAAATCTAATGACAAAATTCCAATGAAAGGACGAATATACTTTCATCCGATAAAAT
>NC_043000.1:153487531-153507531 GCF_006345805.1 Octopus sinensis | reverse complement strand
TTAATGAAATTGTGTTAATAAAGCGCTTATTTTCGCAATGAATAAAGTGGGCATGTCACGGGAAGAAGTTAATGTAATTAAATTGGCTAGGAATCGCTAATTAAATATAAAAATAAATTATGGGCTAGGAATGATACTAGAGATTGTTTTGATATACCTATGGGAGCACCAGATTCTGCACAGGCTACTGATTTAGTAGGTATTTTTTCTTTATCTGAACTCCAATTAGAAAATCTAAGATAGAGGGTGGTTTATATAGAGACGATCTTCTACTAGTTACAAGAATTGTACTAATAGGAATCTAGAAGTATATAAGAAAAAACTATATAGTTTCTTTAAAAGATATGGTTTACGTATTACTATATATAAGGAGAATTATAATGTTAATTATTTAGATGTTAATTTTAATCTTATTACAGGTAAAACACAACCATATCATAAACTTAATGAGAACTTAGATATATAATGTAATAGTAATCACCCATTTTCTATTAAAAAATCGTTGATTAATAATATAAGTAAACGTATTTCATTACTCTCTTATGATATAGAGATTTTTAATAAACATGCTAATTATTATAATGAGGCCCTTAGAGGGGCAGGTATAATAAGAATATTAAATTTTATAATATTAGCGATAATGATTTAAATGATAATTTTCGAGATACTTCTAATAATAATTATAATTTGTTACGTTTAGTGGTAAAAATAATAGATATTATAAAAAAAATAATAAAAAATGATAAAAATATAAAGAATAATAATAATAATAATAAATATAATAATAATATAAATAAGAATAATATAAATAAAAATAAATTTAATAATTATTATAATAATTATATTGATAAATTTAATAATATTAATAATTCCTTAAATGCTGTACATAGATATAATTCTGATAATAATTTTAATAAAATAAGAATTATAAATATATTTATAATAATGATATAATAATAAGGTAATAAGAATAAAATTTGGTTAATAGTTCCTTATGGAGATCAAGTTAAAACGAATATTATTAAAGAGATTTTAGATGTTATAGAACTATTTATTAGAGATAATCGTAAATATAGAAACATTTTCTCTTTTAATAATTGGAGTTGGTTACTCTACCACTAATAATGTTGGTAACATTATTTCTTCATTTAATAATATAAACTGAATAATTTTTATAAAAAGAAATTATTTGATAATAATATTAATAATGATAAGACTTATATTAATTGTACATGTAGAGATAAATCTAATTGTATATTAAATAATAATTGTGATATTAACGATGTAGTGTATAAATGTATAGTTACATTACATGATAATAACTTTAAGAATAATAATTACACAAAAGCGGTTTATATAGGTTCTACTTCCTCAAAAATAAAACTAAGAATTGCACAACATATGAATTCTTTTAAAAATAAAACTTAACAACTCAACCGGACTTAGTAAGTATATTTGGAGTCTTAAATCACTAAATATAATTATATTTTAGTTTAATATGGGAAATAATTTGTAAAACTAAATCATATAATATAGGAGCTAATTGTTGTTATTATGCTCTAATGAGTTTAAAGAAATTTTATTTTATAAGTATGATAATTTACTTAATACTGGGGAGGAGCGCAAAATAAAATGTAGACACAGTACTTTACTTATATAATAAGTTTCATGATAAATAGCAATTAATAGTCCCTTTTAGGATATTTTAGTTTAGTTTAAATTAGTTTAGATGATATATTTTTGGTTATGTTGTCTAGGATTTAATTATAGTAGTCTTTTATTGATATTTCTTTGTTTTAATTAGTTCATTTTTAATGTATATTAATTTAGCAGTGTTATGGTACGTTAAAACTTTAATAATTTATATTAGATTTTTTTATTTCTTTTTTTTTTTTTATTTTTTTTTTTTTTTTTTATTTTTTTTTTTTATTTTTATTTTTATTTATTTTATTTTATTATGTATTTATTTTGCATTTGTTATATGTATTTTGAGGATATATTTATATGTTTTTGGGTGTTATTTAGTGGTGTTTTTATGAGTTTTGTATGTATGTGTGAATGTTTAAGATCCCTTTGTTTTTTGTTTTTTATTTGTATGTTGAATTGACAGATTTTATTTGGGTATTGTCTTTTATAATAAAGTACACACCCATAACAATATAAGTGCCCACTTCATTTGTTGTACTTGGGTTTGCATGTGAGCCTTAGCATATGTACCTAACGGCCACTCCAGCCCCACATGGATAAATAAACACATACATCCCTAAAAAAAAAAAAAAAAAAAAAAAATGGGAGTTAATCCCATTCACACCAATTATATGTATACAATTATACACACTTGAATAATACATACTAGCCCTAATATACAGAACATACTAATAATCACCAACTAACCACCATCACAAATGAAACCCACACCCATACAATGACAAAACTCCCTCATACCCTATTTACACCTACATAGTAATCCCAATATATTCTTCCATACATGGACGCAAGTGCGTGAAGCACATGAACATAATTAGTACGTACAACCCCTAATACACACTAATATATACGTATCAAGCTCGACCTCCACAGTGATAAGTTTACACACAATCACACAGGATGGGTGAATTGCACAACCAGTGAATGCTCACACATACGGGCGCGATTACATTGTTGCATATATCGAGCCAAAATAGTATGCATATGTACATGTGAGGGGTACACGTAAATGAAGTGAGCGTGTGTACCCCTGTATTTATACCCGTGCGTGAATATACACATGGAGACTACCACACAGGTACAAATGTGTTAGAAATGGGAGCCCCATCACTACCCTTAATGTATACTCTCACCCATCCGTACGGATGTGTAAGTGTATCTCGGTGTATATGTTGAGGCTTATATGTAGAGTTGTTGAAGGGAACGTCGTTGAAATTGTGAATGAATGGGTAGAGTTGGGAATTGTAACCGGGTGGTGGACTAGTTTGCTTGGAATTGTGAATGGATTAGGGTGGTAATGAGGTAGGCATTGAGTATGGGTTACTGTAAGTTGTTTGTTAGAGTTGCTAGGGTGAGCTAAAGCTCATAAATGTATATTATTGATTTTTCATGATAGTTTTTAAAGAATCCATTCATAATAAATTTTTTTTAAGTAGCGTTGGTTTGCTACGTGGAAATAGTTTTAGTTCCATTATTATATTTCTCCATTCATACTATGAATGACGTTTACTTTCTATGGCGCGTATTCTTTTTTTACATTAGTTATTTCCATGGTAACGTAATTTTGTTTGGTTTTTTAACGGCTAAGAATCTAATTTCACTTCATAATTTGTAACTGAATTGTAAGTATGTATTTGATTTATCCTTATGTCATAATGTTATTTTTGATATTCTGGTTAATTACGATGTATTTATTGTTGTTTTCATAGAGTGTTTATGTATATGAGATTGGTTGTGAGTTTTTAATTGTATAATTAATTTATTTATCTGTATGAGTGTGGGTGTAAATATTGTTGTATATATCGAGTTTTAGTGAGTATGTATATGCGTATATGTGAGGGAGCATATGTATCTGTTGTGTGTGTGTGTTTTGCGTGTGTGTGTGTTTGTGTGTGAATGTGTATTTGGGTTGTTATTTAGGATTTGGGATGTATGTGTTAATTTGTCTGTGTGGGGAGGGAGTGGTTTTTGGTGTATATTGAGGTTTATAAGTTAGTATAGGTTTGTGTATAAGTCTTGGGTCTGTGGTTTACGTGTGGGTTTTTTGTGTGTGAATGTTTAGGTTAGGGGGATTGCTATATAAGTTTGTTATAGGGTTTAGCAAAGGGAGATTTTATCGTTATATGCTTTTATGAGTTTTGGTTTATCATGGTTTTTTTAGGTAATTCGTGGTATTTTGTCTATTTTAGGTGTTGGTTATTTTTTACATTGTTTCATTCATAATTTTGAGTGGTGTTCGTTTTGCACGTGAATAACCGGGTGGTGGACTAGCGTTGCTTGGAATGTGAATGGAATAGTGTAGTAGTGAGGTAGGCATAGAGAATGGGATTGGGTTACTGCAAGTTGATGTTAGAGATGCTAAGGTGATTAAAGCTCATAAATGGATATAATTTTTTTGTGGGTGTGTAAGTTTGTTGTATATGTCGAGTTTAGTGATTATGTATAGGCGTATATGTGAGGGAGTATATGTATCTTTTGTGTGTGAGTGTTTTGCGTGTGAGTGTGGTTTGTGTGTGTGAATGAATGTGTATATGGGTTTGTTATTTAGGTTTTGGGATGTATGTGTTAATTTGTCTGTGTGGGGAGGGAGTGGGTTTTGGTGTATATTGAGGTTTTAAAGTTAGTATAGGTATGTGTATAAGTCGTGAGTCTGTGGTTTACGTGTGTGTATTTGTGTGTGAATGTTTTTGTTAGGGGTTTACTTTATAGGTTTGTTATAGAGTTTAGCAAAGGGAGATTTTATCGTTATATGTTTAAGAGTTTTGTTTTATCATGGTTTTTTTAGGGAATTCGTGGTAATTAATCTATATTTTCGATATGGATTATATATAGGTTATATGGATTATATACTTATATTTTTCATTTATACTTTAATTATTTAAAAGTATTATTTTTTATTTTAAAATTTTGATTTTTTAGATTGGAAGTCCACCTGAAGATTGTCGATTAAGACAAGAAACGATTGTAGTGGCGGTTTTTTTTTGACTATTTATTAATTTTATGTATTGATTAAGTCTTTCCTTGTTTGTTTTGCAAAATAGTGGTTTGTCTCAAATAATATTTTATTATATATATTATAATATATAATATATATATATATATATATATATATATATATAATTAATTAATACCAAAAGAATATAATGAAGCGTGAATATATAAACAAACCTGCTCAGTTTATGAGAATTATGATTGGAAGGTCTATGAGATTCTTTTTCGGTACAAATTACCATATATAGTAGCATTTGAAGCTAAAAAAAAATCAAAGAACTAAGTAAAAATTATCTATATTTGCGCAAGAAACTACGAAAACTCCAGGATATGCGAATGAGTTATTTCTATTGGCAAAAGTGCACCGGGTACAACACTAAAACAGCTGTTCAAGAGACTGAGTGACATTGGAATGGAGATCCTGACAAAGGATCTGTAGAAAATGTGCGTTCTGTATTTGATAAACATTCCAAGACGTGTACGAGTATGTGTTTGTTCGTCTGTATTTACAGGCATGTCGATGTATGTATATATTTTTTATGAATGTGTAATTTCACACGTTTATCTCAAGAAATATATTCAGAGATTTCCTTTAGATGTCTAAACGTTGTACTACGATTATATTTGAACGAGAATTGAATATATGAACCATTGTCATATACTTTATGGTTGTAGCTCAGAAAAAAAACAAACGATACTCTACTTTGAAGTAGTATTTTATCATGCTGACAATACGGTACGGGTCCAATATAGTGGCGGGAAAATTTAAAGTATGGTTAATTATTTTATTTGTTTCGTAGGTATTGGAGTTCGCACGGAGTCATGAGGATACTAATGTTTATAATACTGGTTGTAGTTTTATTGGGGTGATAGTAGTTATAGTTCTTATTACCATTTAGTCAGAGATTAAGTGCAATTACCACAACTTCCAGCATTTCCTTTTTAGGATCCTCGGAAACAAATGGATTGAAGGGAAAAAGTTAGCCTCGAACCTCAGACCTGATCTGATCGAAGACTTGCAACAGAGAGATCTCGGTTACAGGAATACAAGGACCAGGGAAGGACATTAAACTAGGCAGCAAGTGCAGTCTACCACTCATGAACGTAGAACACAAAGAGGAGGAAAAACCCCATCCCACGCGCTAATATTCCACCAAACCACCACTCTGGACTGGTACTTTTGTTAATCGCGCTCGAAAATATAAAAGGTAAAGCTGACATCTTCAGGATTTGAAGTTAAGTGCAGAAAGCCTGAGCAGATCTTCACGGTATTTCGTCTGCTGTTACGTTCTGAGTTCAAATTCCGCCGAGGTCGACTTTGCCTTTCATCCTTTCGGGGTCGATTAAATAAGTACCAGTTACGCACTGGGGTCGATGTAACCGACTTAATCCGTGTGTCTGTCCTTGTTTGTCCCTTCTGTGTTTAGCCCCTTGTGGGCAATAAAGAAACAGGTATATTTTTTTACTTGTTCTCTAACATTACCAGTTTGCAGGTTAAAGTTGGTCATGAACTGATGCTGATGTTTCTGATTTTTATGATAGTGATGATGAAAATAGTGGATGTGCTGCTATTGTTGTTGGAGATGGTTGTGATGGTGCAGGGGGTGGCTGCGGAGTTTCATGCGTGACATTTATCAAACTATGTTATAAGTTACAAATTTGCACTTTACACAGTAGAAAATGTACTTATATTTTTCTTGGACGTTTCCACCGAAGGCTATTATGAATTATTCTGTAATCCATAAAGTTTTCGCATTTTCGAAATCTTACTATTAGCCAGATTTTGAAAATATTGTTTAATCACCTGACACTTCAGTATGTTTATGTGTGTGTGAGGGTGGGGTGGGGGGCTATAGAAGTATCTAGAACAATCACAATGATGTCCTCTACAATATAAAAACAATATTTGCAATTTATAATTTACCATGCGCAGAACACTAGGTTCATGAGTGATATACGTGGCTTAACTGCCTTCCATTTTCCTAACCACAGAGGAATTTTTCAACCTAATATTTACATTCTGTTATTTATTTATTTGTCTATTATATATAGCTTTATATGTACTTCCAAAACCAATTTCAAAACAACAATAATTCCACGCTCTCTTAAAAGTTTATGAATTTTTATGTCAAATGTGTATATATATATATATAGGGAGAGTTTACGAAAAAAAACAAAAGACGAAGACAGGTGGTGTACAAAACAAACAGATGTATTAGTATAACGCTCAGGAATAGAAAAAGTCTTTTACGTTTCGAGCCTACGCTCTTCTACAGAAAGGGACACAAAGAGAGAAGAAATGTGCGTAGTGGCTAACGATCTATCATGGCGACTAGTGCCGAACTGGGTTGGCAAGGAGGTAAGTTTTTTTTTTTTTAGTGTGAAATAAAAGTCATTTGTTTTTTCATACAAAGAATGAACTTTAGTCAGTTATATATTTTCACTTGTATTTGATAACCTTTTGACATCTTTCTAGCAACTTTATGATTCTGCGCTCATAGAACTTCTGGTCTTAATCTGAAGAGCCAGAATCAGGATATCTTCATTATTGAAAGTTTTGTCAGTGAAAGAATTTTGCAAACTTCGAAATAAATGGTAATCCGATGGCACAAGGTCAGAGCTATATGGAGGATGTGACATCACTTCACACCCAAGCTTCAATAATTTTTCACGAGTTAGCAAAGACAAGTATGGTCTAGAATTGTCATGGTGGAACACGATTCCTTTACGATTTGCCAATTCTGGCCGTTTTTCTTTGTTTGCTTTCTCCAGTTTCATTAGTTGTTGACAGTAAACATCTGAATTGATCGTTTGGTTCTTTGGAAGCAGCTCAAAATACACAACACCTTTGTAACCTCATCAGCCTACGGTTATAAAAGAAGACACTTCCCCAAGTTGCCATGCAGTGAGACTGAACCCGGAAGCATGATGTTGGGAAGCAAGTGTCATACCCAACAACCACACCACGAGTGAATGGTGAAACGCAAGAAAGTGGCACGCGACATATTTGGTAGGACTTACAGATATATTTCATACCAGTCTGACTTAGCTCCATAAAACTTAAAGTTTCGTGGACGCGTAGGACACCTCCAGCTCATCAGATGCTAAAAGATGTCATACGAAGTTGAATCAAACTGTTATTAGTCTCTCTCTCTCTCTCTCACTCACACCTCTCTCTCTCTCTCTCTCACACACACACAGACGGATGGACACACTTTAAATGAAGCTTGATCTTATTTTTAAGTGACCCTCCCTTTTAGCTATGCGCGTGTTGGTTAGTGCGCTTGTGTGTGTGTGTATGTGTGTGTGTGTGTGCGTGTGTGTGTGTGTGTGTGTTGTGTGTGTGTGTGTGTGTGTGTATGTGTGTATTTGTTTGAGCGCGCGCGCTTGTATTTATGTATGTAGAACGAAAATGAACCAACACTTGAAATTAAGATGAATCCACGTGTTGAAACGAATACATAAAGTAGTCTATAACTTCGAATACGTTCATATTTTTAGCAACCAAATGCTCACACTAATATATGAACGCATGATGCCTTCATCAGCATAACTGTGGTGAGAGGCGTATGAGAATTTTATTGCCTACACCGTAACGTACAAATCCAGATATACGGAAATAGCTGAAACATGAAGTTCACAAATTCGGTCAGTATGTTGTTTTTTTTTAACTGTTTCCGTTAAACAGTTAAACGGATTACGATTTTACACCAGAATGCATAATTTCGCCGCTGGAGACATCACTTTTCCATATATTCATATAAACAGTCGTATTGCTAAAAACACGACCATGTTCGAAGTCTGGGTGCTAGCAAGTTGAATCCACAATAACAAGCTCAACGAAATATATTCTGTCTTGCCTGGGACGAGCTCACTGGCAAAACAATAAATTTGGTTGGACTCAGGGTTAAGGATTAAACAGAAAGTATTGTGTAGTTGTGTAGTTGTTTAATATAAATATTGATTATATTTTGAAACGCCTTTCTTCCCTTTAGCTACTCTTACATATCATTTTATTGTTTGTATGTGTGTGTGTGTGTGTGTGTGTGTGTGTGTGTTCGTGAGTGTGTTATAAGGCCACAAGTTGTCGGAACCATTAGAGCGTCGGACAGACTGCTTCGCAGTGATCGTTCCGGCCCGCAACGCCCAGTATTCAAATCCAATGGGGGATCGATCAGTCCTCTTGTGGGTTCCATTCATCTCATTTCCTTACTTTTTTTCTTTTTCTGCCTATCTCTCTTCGGGTTCCGCCAGGTCTAAAAATGTCACTCACCACATGTTATGAAGCTATGACAGGGTTATCCCTAAAACCCTACGAAGGAGTTGAGGTATGTGTATGTGTATGTGCATAGAGACAGACAGTGGAAGAGAGGGGGAAAATGATCTTCTCGACTCCGCCGTTCCCTCTTTCTCAGCATAGTTATGAGGGAATGACGATGTCGAGATGATCGTTTGTTTCCTTTTTGAAGCGGCTGGGATGGAATATGAAAGGAAATTCATGCGGAGTGGTGAGATAAGAATTTAATTAATTAAGCAACTCGGCTTCTTGATGAGAACAGGATGACAGACATTAGAAACTCTTCAATTAGGCTGTTGTATACTTTTAGAAACGGAAAAAAAAATTTTTCTGAAAAAAAAAATGAATGACTGAACAGACTTACTGACAAACAGACAAACGGACGGACAAACTGACAGACGGACAGTCAGGGAGACAGACTGAAACTCGAACATTCAGACTGACTAACATGCTGGGTGGCTGCCTGATGGATGCAATGAATACAGGACGTAAAAGAAAAAGAGTGAGATAAAAAGGAAGGAAGAAAGAGAACGAGCGACAAACATAAGGAAGGAAGGAAAGCATAAAGACGAGAAGAACGATACAAAAGCCGAATGAAATAATTTCAAAAATGAAAGAGAATACCTATATATATTCTCTCTCTTTTTTCTCTTTTACTTGTTTCAGTCATTTGACTGCGGCCATGCTGGAGTACCGCCTTTAGTCGAGCAAATCGACCCCCGGGACTTATTCTTTGTAAGCCCAGTACTTATTCTATCGGTCTCTTTTGCCGAACCGCTAAGTGACGGGGACGTAAACACACCAGCATCGGTTGTCAAGCAATGCTAGGGGGACAAACACAGACACACAAACGCACATATATACGACAGGCTTCTTTCAGTTTCCGTCTACCAAATCCACTCACAAGGCATTGGTCGGCCCGGGGCTATAGCAGAAGACACTTGCCCAAGATGCCACGCAGTGGGACTGAACCCGGAACCATGTGGTTGGTAAGCTACTTACCACACAGCCACTCCTGCGCCTATGTATATATTTCTAGGTACATGCATATACACGTATGTGCATACACGTATATTCTTTTATTCTTTTACATTTTTCAGTCACTTGATTGCGGCCATGATGGAACACCGCCTTAAAGCTGTTTTGGGTTGAAAAAATCGACCCCAGGACTTATTCTTTGTAAGCCTGGTACTTATTCTGTACGTCTCTTTTGCTGCCGAACCACTAAGTGACGGAGACATAAACACACCATGGTTTGTTGTCAAACGATGGTGGAGGGACAAACATAAACACAAAGACACACACACATACATAAATATACATGCATACACGCACACACACACATACATACATACATACAAACATACATACATACATACATGCATACATACATACATTCATACATATATATATATATGTGTGTGTGTGTATGGGTGTCTGTGTTTGTCACCCATCCCCAGCTTTGCTTGACAACCGATGCTGGTTCGTTTACGTCCCCGTAACTTAGTGGTTCGGCAGATCTATAGAATAAGTCCTGGGGGTCGATATTTGTTCGACTAAAGGTGGTGCTCCCGCATGGCCGCAGTCAAATGACTGACACAATAAAAGATATATATATATATATATATATATATATATATATATATTATAGAAGGAGCTTCTACAGGACTAGAACTGTTTCATTCAAATGAAATCATCATTGGCTTCCTGATGATTTCATTTGAATGAAACAGTTCTAGTCCTGTAGAAGCTCCTTCTATAAAATAAATTAATTTACTCTGCTATGTATTGAGTACCTTATTTACTGTGGTTAACCCCGACTCAACCCGGAATCTACATATATATATATATATATATATATACAAGTAAAAATCATGTATTGTTGCACAAGATAACTGCCATGAATATCGCTCCCAAATGAATATCGCTCCCAAAATCAGCGAAAAGCAGAATATTTGTAGACAACTGTTTCGAAACCTACAGCTCGTGTAACCTGATTATAAATTCGTATTTATACAAATAATTATTGATGCATTTGGTTTTATTAGTAAATGCTTCATGTAACAATTCTAGCCTCAAAATTGCTTTCCAAATTCCATTAACGGAAACAACCAAAAAAAAAAAAATGGATTCAGATATACGTATAGATTGTCTGCATGTAAAGGCTAACATGTAGGTCAACAATAAAACGCTTGAAGATACTTGTTTTTGAAGTGAGTAGGGGAAGATATACAACTAATAACGAATGAAGATGGAAATATCTACGTGATCGCTCATCCTGATAACAAATAAAAGCCAAATATCCATTAAATAACATCTCACCATTTAAGAAACAAGAAAGTACCAGAAGAGTGAACTAAGTTAAAATGGAAGCCAAATTGTAGCCTATTGTCTTTAAAATATTGTCCTTAGGTTAAGGGAGATACGATGATAATGGAATGGTCAAAGTTTGGGTGGGGTCTAATATCATAAGTCTGCACGTTCATCATCTTTGATCCAAGATCTGCTTCGAGGAGGTTACATAACTGTAGCAACAAAAACAATAGATCTGTTTTGAATGGTTTAACTCGAGGCAAATAAAGTTACTCTCACACACGCACACACACACACACACACACACACACACACACACACACACACACACACAAACACTCACACACTCACACACACATAGCGTGTAAACATTGGTTTTAAAAAAGCCATTTGGATAAGAAAATTCGAAGAGCGACCTCAACGAATAGCAATAGACCTATGAGTTTGTGATATTTTCAAGATCCAGGTTATCATTGTGGAGGCAGGCTGACCCACTTGACGCCGTTTTTCCTTCAAAAGAAAAACAGATACCTTAACCACTATCACCACTCTATCACTACCACCGACACCACCGGTACCACCGCCAACACCACTTACTATGATCATTCCCGAGCCAATGTAGGAGTCACTATGCTACTCGATCTGCTAGAAATAACATCCAAATCTTCCTTAAATTACACTTAACTGTCTTTTGACACATAAGTGTACATTATGCCTAAAAGATGGTACGTCTGAAAGATTATTGGTTAAAATGGTTCGATCGATAAGACTGCTCGATCAGAGGGATTTTATGTTTTGCTTTCTAGTGGAGACACGTGGCTTAGTGGTTAGGGTGTTGAACTCGTGATCATAAAGTTGTGGTTTCGATTCCTGGACTGGGCGATGCGTTGTGTTCTTGAGCAAAACACTTCATTTTCACGTTGCTCCAGTCCACTCAGCTGGCAAAAATGAGTAATCCTGCGATGGACCGGCGTCCTGTCCGGTAGGGGAATTTCTACGCCACTGAAACCGGGAAACCAGCTCTTATGAGCCTGGCATGGCTCGAGAAGGAACATCTTTTTTTTTTATTGCTTTCTTATTCTGCTGCAATTTTCACCTAGAGTTCACATGATCCCATTAGTTATGTTATTTTTGACTGTTGCTTTGATATAATTTTGTGGGCATAGAATCTTCAGTTCAAATATTCATCAAGTTGCTGGTATCGATTATTTACTAAGGACAAGACATTATGATACACTGAACACTTTAAGACGATTAAAGAATATAGGTTTCAAATTTTGGCGCAAGGCCAGCAATTTCGGGGGTGAGGATAAGTCAATTACTTATAACCCACTACTCAGGTGGTTCTTATTTTATCGGGCCCAAAAGAATAAAGGGCAAAGTCGACCTCGGTGAAATTTGAATGTAAAGACAGACGAAATGCCGTTAACCACTTTGCCCGAGGTGCTAACGATTCTTCCAGCTCGCCGCCTTACGACTAAAGAATATTGTGACAGATTGTTATGTTGTTGATAATCGACCTAAAGCATACAACTTTCGAAAACTGCACAAGTAGTCATTTTTTAAGTTCTCTATTTGCTTTTTTTTGCGGGATTGAGGGATGAAAATTGTAGTTTTATTTTATATCTAAATGTTTCTGTATGTAAATTATTCCATAAAATGTCGTTTCGACATATATGTGTCCAACGAAAAGTTGTGTTATGATTTTCTACATATATCTAGAAAATACGTTCCGGAGGGTCATATGTAGTTGCTCGATCTGCTAGAAATAGTTGCCAAATATTTCTCAAATTTCACTTCCACTGACTGAAAGAAGAACGGATAGAGTTGATAATCTTGATTTATCATATCAAATAATAATTTTTTTTTTTTTTTTTTTTAAAGCAGTATTTTCATAGTTGGAAATCCTTTGGTCATTCATAGGCCAAAACGGTTGACCGTGGGACGAATAACAGTAAATTTATTATCTGTAAATGGAAGTTAGCGCTATTGCTCATGACGTCACTACTAAGCCTTCATTAAATACCCGTATATATATATATATATATAGGAGATAAATAAAAATATATGCATACATACAAACAAATATGTACGTACCTACATCTACATGTATATATACATGCATATATAAATAATTATACGGAAGTACAGGACATCACAATAAGACGTAGAAACAGAAAAAGCCAAAAAACAAAAAACAAAGAAAACGGAAAACGAAAAACAAATACAGGACAGGTTACACAAGGACAAAACCCCCGTCATCAGCTGTCGCTAGAGGAGTCAGGCATGTTTCGAAGGCATAACAGAACACTAATCCAATAGGCCTTCCTGCGAGAGAATTAAAATAAAATTTCAAGCAGCGGGGCACAATGAGTACGAACACAAACAAGACGTAACAATAAGACTGCAAAATTAAAATACATGTACAAAAACAAACACAAGAGGACGAACGAAAAAGCCTTTTTTCTGGCATAGACAAACAATAAAACTGCAAAAATAAAAATACATGTACAAAAAGTACAATTAGTTACAAAACGAGAAAATAACAAGAATACTATACAGGAAATTAAATATATATATATATATATAGAATATACGATAAAGATAAATGCTGCTTGGGATTCTTGTTGCTGAGTAGACCCAATAATAAAAGACATACTAATCGTGACTATCTCAGCTTTTTTCCAAACATAGTATGAAGGATTGGTAAGGTGGGAAGGGAGTGAAACTTGACTGCTATTTCTAGTTTATAACGACACCTCGTTGAAATTCCATCGCTGACTTTACTGTCATGCGATTAAAGAGATTAGTGGCTGAACTACCATCTGTTTTCTGATCATATCTAAAACCCGTTACTTTCAAATGATATAGTTATATTTCCCTCACTATCCCCTACTATGTTTCGTAAATTAGTGTTTGAGCCTTTTGTTGTGCTTAATTATAATAAATCTATGGTTAACTTTCAGAGATAGCTGGGTACTACCGGGATGATTTGCCTAAATACTACATGAAAATAAAGACAGTATGAGATTAAATACACAAAATATTACTATTCATCTAATATATGCTAATAAAGACCGTTATCTAAATATTAGGCAGCACAAATCGGTGAAATAGATCCTTCTCATTACTATAGATGATATCATCTGAATCCCTGAAACAAATAAGCTCTCCGTAGGATCTCTGAATATCGAAATAAAATATACGTATATTCTGTATAATTGAGTATCAAGTTCTTATTTGAAGTATGGTTTCCTAGATCTTTACTAGGTATATTCTGTATAAACTATAGATGATACAGAGGTATCAAGGTGTGTATATATATATATATAATATATAGCAGTGGGAGAGAGATATTGAAAGTGGTAAAGTTGCTGGCGCTTTACTTGCACTTAAAAAAGAATATGTTAGAGTATGTTAGACAAAACATCTCAAATACTGATCCCTTTTAAAACAGTTGAAGGAAGTGTTGCGGCCCCACACATACCTTCCTATTCTCTCCACCCCTCTCTCTCTCTCTCTCTCTCTCTCTCTCTTATACACAAACACACGCAAATATACGCACGGTGCGTGTACACAACACATCCACACATTTACATATTTAAGAGACAAGATAAAGGTTGTTTGGTGAGTTTGTGACGATGTAACGAATGCGTCACAGAGGACGCACACCTACAAACACACCACTCTACAAACATTCTGGAATACAGAAGGGACGGTCGAGTGGGAAGGGGGGGGGCTCATTTTATGTCTAATTTCAGTTGTTCAAGACTAACAACAAAAACGGAAAAAGAAAAAGGAACGGAAAGGGTGGGTTAGCAGCAGCGATGATTGTGGTGATAGGTAGAGGAGGTAGGAGTAGTGTCACTTGTGGAGGTAATTGAGGTAGTAAGTAAACGAAGGAGGGGGGGAGGATGAAGGAGCAGGGGGGAGTGGGTGGCAATTAGGGTGGGGGAATGAGGTAGATGAGGGCAGAGTTTGTAACACTGTTGGTGGTGATTGAAGATGTTGGGAATGGTGAAGCTGGAATGGTGAGGGTGAGATGATGGGGTAAGGTGGAGCTAGAGCTGGTTCGGTTGAAATAATGGCGTAGTAGAAACTTGAGGGTTCTTTGCGTGGAAGTAGGATCTTATATGAATTTTGATGATCAGGAAAAATGGATGGTGGCGGAGATGCGGTAGAATTAAGTAGTGGAGGTCATGGCAACGACATGTTTTCTTATTGTCCTTGTTGTGTAGTCTTAAATCCTATAGATCTATGATTCAAAGACGTTCCACTCATGACAATCTCGTCTTTCTGTTTATCTATTGTCGTTGTTGTGTAGTCTTAAATCCTATAGATCTATGATTCAAAGACGTTCCACTCATGACTATCTCGTCTTTCTGTTTATCTATTGTCGTTGTTGTGTAGTCTTAAATCCTATAGAGCTATGATTCAAAGACGTTCCACTCATGACTATCTCGTCTTTCTGTTTATCTATTGTCGTTGTTGTGTAGTCTTAAATCCTATAGATCTATGATTCAAAGACGTTCCACTCATGACTATCTCGCTTTTCTGTTTATCTATTGCATGTTTGCAATAACATGCTCTTGCTTTTGAGAGGCTACCGCATGAGTTGAGGAACATTTAGCTGCTATTTTTATCACGATGGTGATGGTACATGGTTGATGAGAATAATAGTGATGTTGATAGTGATGGTGTTGGTAAGAAAATAGGTGTGTTGATGTCAGAGGCGGCGGAGTTGATGATGCTGTGTGAGTGAGGACTGAGGCTGCAGTATTGGTAATTGTATTGTTCGTTATAGTGATTATTAATTGTAACAGTAGTAATAACAGCAGTAGCAACAACAGTAGTAGTAGTAGTAGTAGTAGTAGTAGTAGGAGGAGGAGGAGGAGGAGGAGGAGTAGTTGTTGTTGTTGTTGTTGTAGCAGCTAATATTAGTAGTATTAGTGGTGGTGGTGGTGGTGGTGGTATTGTTGTTGTTGGTAGTACTAGTAGTAATAGTAGTAGTAGTAGTAGTAGTAGTAGTAGTAGTAGCACCCGTGATAGTGGTAGTTCTTGATGATGTTGGTAATAACAAGTGATAATGTGCTGTAGAATGAGGTGGGAGTAAAACGATAATGATGTCGAGGAGGGAGTAAAACGGTAATTATGTCGAGGAGGATAAGGAGCCAGACGGTGGTGGTGGTGGCGGTGGTGTTGGTGGTGATGATGAGGATGGTGGTGGTGGTGGTGGTGGTGGTAGCACTAGGGCTTGTGCTGACGGGTAGGACAGGGGGAATGCTTCGAATTCGCATAAGGAAAGAAGAGAATGGCCTAGATGCTTGGTAGAAATGAGTGAATAATGACTGACCCGAGACAACACACCAACATCATCTCTGACTGATTCACCGTTTCTGTACCAATCTCACCGCTAATTTTTCTCATCTTCTGCCCCACTGTGCCCACTGTCAGTCTGTCTGTGCGTGTACAGAGGTGTAACATCAGTGTATGTATGAGTATATGATGGATGATGTGTGTGTATGGTTTTAATGCGTGTATGTTTGTCTACGGTCTCTGTTTGAGTTTGAATATCTCTGTTTATATGGCGACGTTTGCTTATTTGTATGGACATGCTTAGTGTCGGCTTCTGTGTCTGTCTATACGAGTGTGTATATTTATGTGTGGATTATTGTTTATTCATGTACCTGTGTAGTTAAAGGGGGTTTTCATGTGTCTATTTGCATTTGTTTTAGTTTTCTGGGGGTTTTTGTGTGTGTATACGTTTTGTTTTCGTTTAGTAGACGTGTGCTTGCATACGTATGTCTCTTTAGGTGTCAATGATTGTAGATTTAACCTTCTTAGTGCATGCAAAGCTTCACAACCTATGCATACGTGCAAATTTGTAGGTGTAGGTACGCCCCTGTATATATATATATATATATATATATATATATATATATATATATATATATATATATGTGTGTGTGTGTGTACCTACTTAGCTATCTATCTATCTATTTATCTGTCTATATATCTATCTATCAATCTGTCTGTCTGTAAGTGTGTGCATGCATACACATACACACGCATACACATATATGTATATATAAGTATACACACACATATATATATATATATATACACATATACACGCGCGCACGTGCATGCACACACACACACACACAGACATATTTATGTAATAAATATATATCACTATCTGTGTATCATACTAAATGTATACACAATTGTAAAAGGCATGAAGCTGTGAAATTGTTTGCGATAAAATCTCATCATAGACTTGCTGCGTTAGAAACACAATATACAATGGGGCCACGCGCGAGTACGATAAAAGCGTTTTGTCCACGTTGATGCTTGACAATGCTTCTCTTTTGATTGTTACCTGCTTGAATGAAATTTTTGCTATAGGAAACAATGAATCTGGCAGGGCGATGTTCCTCTTACTCAGCTATATATTGTGTTTTTAACACAAGTCTATGAAAGTATCTCATTTCAGACAAGTCCACGGCTTCATGCCAAGTGTGTGTACATTTATGAAGATAAACAAACGGCGATTCTGCGCCAGTTACGCTAAGAAGCATTGCAGGGTACCAGGATTTTCGTCTCTAGTCCTATATGATAAAGTACTCCAAATTGTGGAATCTAAACCGGCTAGTTTGTACTGACATCGAGTCGTAAAATTTATATATATACTAGCTGACCCTGTGCCGTCGAAAATGACGGCTAATTGTAGTATTTTATATATAAATAAGATATAAGATTAGGTACATAATAATCACAGATACGAACATTTACATACACACATAAACTCAAACAGAGTTGAAATGCTGTTTGATTTTTCTTTTCAGCGTCGAACGTTCGCTATCCCATTTCCATTGCACACACACTCAAACGTACACACACACACTCTCTCTCTCTCACACACACACTCACACATACACAAACAAACAAACGCACACACACACACAAATATTCACATACCTCCCTTTTACATACACACACATATGCTCACACAGACTTGAAACGCTGATTTTTTTTCACCTCTCCTTTCGATATTCATCTATCACCCGTTCCTTCTCATTCATATGTTGTGACGGACAAAAATAGAAGGTACACGGCGTGCTCTTTGCGACTTCCTTTCTCTCATTGCTATTACTTTCTCTTTCTTTCTCTCTCTCTCTCAGTCAGGGCTATTACTCTCACTACTTCTCCTTCACTGAATTAGTATTTTCAAGCCTTTCTCTTCCCTTTTACTCCTCTTTCTCCTACTCCGTCCTACACCTACTCTGTGACTTTGGACATTATATATATATAGATATATATATATATATATATATATATATATATATATAAATACTATGCTCAATATATATATAAACACGACGGTCATTATCATATTAGGAGATATTTATCGCATAAATCTGAAATGTACGTATCAGGCGATTTCAAAATATTACCATTTGGGATGACTTCATTACTTCAACTTGAAAGACAATGACCAAAATATCTGATAAGTAAATAACGATTGACTCTAACATCACCCTTTCTATAGTCATCGTAGTGACATTTTCTTCATCTTTCGCAAGTAGATGTGTGTATGTAATTGACCATATATAGAAGCTGACCAGAAACAATTGATTGCAAAGCAAACATAAGAAATGAACAAAACACTTTATCAAAATGAGTTTACTATTGAAAAATATTGCTGACGCAATCGCGTGAGAATTAATGGCGCAAGTTTCTAAAGAAATCATTTGTAGCGGGAGTGGCTGTGTGGTAAGTAGCTTGCTAACCAACCACATGGTTCCGGGTTCAGTCCCACTGCGTGGCATCTTGGGCAAGTGTCTTCTACTATAGCCCCGGGCCGACCAATGCCTTGTGAGTGGATTTGGTAGACGGAAACTGAAAGAAGCCTGTCGTATATATGTATATATATATATATATATATATATATATAATATATATATATATAGTGTGTGTGTGTGTGTGTGTATAGGTTTGTGTGTCTGTGTTTGTCTCCCTGGCATTGCTTGACAACCGATGCTAGTGTGTTTATGTCCCCCGTCACTTAGCGGTTCGGCAAAAGAGACCGATAGAATAAGTACTGGGCTTACAAAGAATAAGTCCCGGGGTCGATTTGCTCTACTAAAGGCGGTGCTCCAGCATAGCCACAATCAAATGACTGAAACAAGTAAAAGAGAGCGGTGACTCGGTTTAGTTTACACTTAGCTCATCTATCTGGACTCCTTTATCGAAAAATACTCATGAGCTTTATAAATAAAATTGAAGTATAATTTAGGTATAAGTAAGATGCTTTCTGCGCCGTATAGACAACAGTTTTTCAATATAAAGTTTACTAAAAGGGAAAAACCGAACAAGTCTCTTTCCAAAGTTCAGAAGTTACATCAGAGTTCCTTTACAAATGTTCAACAGTTTCTGTATTTAAACATGTACAATATTTGGATTTTGTGCAAGGCGGTGAGCTGGTAGAAACGTTGGCTCTCCGGGCGAAATGCTTAGCGGTTTTTCGTCTGCCGTTACGTTCTGAGTTCAAATTCCGCCGAGGTCGACTTTGCCTTTCATCCTTTCGGGGTCGATTAAATAAGTACCAGATACGCACTGGGGTAGATATAATCGACTTAATACCTATGTCTGTCCTTGTTTGTCCCCTCTGTGTTTAGCCCCTTGTGGG
>NC_043000.1:153455031-153482531 GCF_006345805.1 Octopus sinensis | reverse complement strand
CCATTATCACTGAAGATTTAGGCATGAGATGCGTGTCTGTCAAGTTTGCACCAGAACTACTTTTAGCTGACCAAAAAGACACTCGGGTTTCAGTTGTGTCGAGAACGATGACAACTTTTTGAAAACTTTGCATAGGCCTCTGAGCAGGTATTGCCAAGCTTTTGGCGAAATTTGATGTGAATTCTCTGCTCAACTTTCTCCGTCATGGTCAATGCAACAATCAACACGCTACACACCTTCCTTCCAAGTACTGCTGTAAACAGCGGAAGTGAGCTAGAAAGTTAAAGCTTAGAGTCCAAGGATTATCTGGCCAAGCAGCTTTACTCTGCATGCTTTAGCTTCATACTATGGCAACAGTCCGGATACTTATTGATCAAACTACGTATATATACATACATACACACACACACAGGCACATATTGTGACCCCCCTTCGGTCATGACACTGACCATGGGCTTGCACCTAGAAATTTACCCTCCCAGGCACAAGTCTGGGTAAGGTTGTTTATGGAAGACCAGCAGTCGCCCATACAAACCGGCCTCCCCTCTCCATGCCACCAGTGTTATCCAAGGGAAGGGCAGCTTAGCAGCTTGTGACGTCGCAACTAATTTCTACAGCTGAGTGAACTGGAGCAACGTGAAATAAAGTGTCTTGCTCAACAACACAACACGCAGCCCCGTCCCGGATTCGAGCTCACACCTTCACGATCAAGCTCGACGCTCTCTAACCACTGAGCCATGCGCCTTCACACACACCCACCAATATATATATATATATATATATATAATATTGATACACACAATATACACATATATATATGTATTATATATATTTATATAGGACTATGGGGTAAGAAGGTAGCTTGCCAACCATATGGTTCGGGGTTCAATCCCGCTGCATCAGCTTGAGCAAAGGCCTTCCTGCTATAGCTCGTACAACCAAAGCCTTGTGAGTTGAGGAAACTGAAAAATTCCCATCGTGTATATAAAATATATATATATATATATCATATAAGTATATATATATATATATATATATATATATATATATAAATGTGTGTGTCTATGTGTGTGTGTGTTTATATGTAATATCTATGTGTGCGTGTGTTTGACTTCCACCACCGCTTGACGACCGGTATTGGTGTGTTTACGTCCCCATAACTTAGTGGTTCGTCAAAAGAAAACCAATAGAACATACACCAGTCTCTGAAAGAATAAGTCCTTGGGTCGATTTGTTCGACAAAACCCCGTCAAGGACGTGCCCTAGCATGGCTGCAGTCAAACATGACTGAAACAAAACATAAAAGGTATATATATAGGCGCAGGAGTGGCTGTGTGGTAAGTAGCTTGCTAACCAACCACATGGTTCTGGGTTCAGTCCCACTGCATGGCATCTTGGGCAAGTGTCTTCTGCTATAGCCTCGGGCCGACCAATGCCTTGTGAGTGGATTTGGTAGATGGAAACTGAAAGAAGCCCGTCGTATATATGTATATATATATGTGTGTGTGTTTGTGTGTCCGTGTTTGTCCCCCTAGCATTGCTTGACAACCGATGCTGGTGTGTTTATGTCCCCGTCAAACTAGCGGTTCGGCAAAAGAGACCGATAGAATAAGTACTGGGCTTACAAAGAATAAGTGCCGAGGTCGAGCTGCTCGATTAAAGGCAGTACTCCAGCATGGCCGCAGTCAGATGACTGAAACAAGTAAAAGAGTAAAAGAGTATTAGATTATATATATATATTATATATATATATATATATATATATATATATATATATATATATATATATATATATATATAGTATATATTGTATAATTATATTTGTATATATATATATATATATTATATATATATATATATTATGTATATATAATATATATGAATACATATACACATTATATTATATTATATTATTTCATATTAGATTATGCTATATTGTATCATATATATAGGCAAGTACTACCATGATGTACAAAAGACACACGCGTTTATCTATTCTTTTCTGTAATATATATATATATTGGCGTGCATGAATCGTAATAAGATTGTACCCTAAATATATTAATATTTATGTATATGTATATCTTATAGTTTCGAGAGTGTGTGTGTGTGTGTGTGTGTGTATGCGCGTACGAGCATATGTGTGTGTGTGCGCGCGCTTGCGTGTGTGTGTGCGTATGTGTATGCGTGTGTGAGTAAATGAGGCTAGACTACATATGTCACTTTTGCAAACCTCAGAGATCAAATTTCTAGACACATTTCCCAGACATTTTAGCTTTGTTATATAGTAAAACAGCAGCTACATTTCACCTCACTCACTTACTGCATACACACACATAAACACGCACACACACACACACACACACACACACACAAACACACACACACACACACACACACGCACACACACACACACACACACACACACAGACATACAACATAT
This sequence comes from Octopus sinensis, assembly GCF_006345805.1. Lineage (NCBI taxonomy): Eukaryota > Metazoa > Mollusca > Cephalopoda > Octopoda > Octopodidae > Octopus > Octopus sinensis. Next base: position 153,480,088 of record NC_043000.1, on the reverse strand, counting down.
TCTTTTACTCACTTTTACTTGTTTCAGTCATTTGACTGTGGCCATGCTGGAGCACCGCCTTTAATCGAGCAACTCGACCCCGGGACTTATTCTTTTGTAATACCCAGTACTTATTATATCGGGCTCTTTTGCCGAACCGCTAAGTAACAGGGACGTAAACACACCAGCAACGGTTGTCAAGCAATGCTAGTGGGACAAACACAGACACACAAACACACACACAGACACACACACACACATACATATATATATATATATATATACATATATACGACGGGCTTCTTTCAGTTTCCGTCTACCAAATCCACTCACAAGGCATTGGTCGGCCCGGGTCTATAGCAGAAGACACTTGCCCAAGATGCCACGCAGTGGGACTGAATCCGGAACCATGTGGTTGGTTAGCAAGCTACTTACCACACAGCCACTCGTATGAGCGAATATCTGAACGTTTGTATATCTGCGTGCCTACATGAATTTATTGATACATACGCAGAAAAACCGTAGTGTAATCCCTACACTTGCATACAGGTAGTGAAACGCACAGCGCTGACATAGAGGCTCATGCCATCGAATAAATACGCACGCACGCACGCACATTCATGCATTCATACACTCATACACACGCGGACGTTCTCACATAATTAGTTCAACCATCCATACTGAGATATCACGCACAACGTACGCATAAATACGTGCATGCGTGTGTTAGAGAGTATGTATGTGTGTCTGTGTATGTATGTATGTGAGCGTGTATTGCATGCCCGTGTGTCTTTTACTCTTTTACTTGTTTCAGTCATTTGACTGCGGCCTTGCTGGAGCACCGCCTTTAATCGAGCAAACTCGACCCCGGGACTTATTCTTTTGTAAGCCCAGTACTTATTCTATCGGGGTCTTTTGCCGAACCGCTAAGTAACGGGGACATAAACACACCAGCATCGGTTGTCAAGCAATGCTAGGGGGACAAACACAGGCACACAAACACACACACATACACACATATATATATATACATATATACGACAGGCTCCTTTCAGTTTCCATCTACCAAATCCACTCACAAGGCATTGGTCGACCCAAGATGCCATGCAGTGGGACTGAACCCGGAACCATGTAGTTGGTTAGAAAGCTACTTACTACACAGCCACATATATATTATATATATTTATACACACACACACCACACCACACACACACATACTATATATATATATATATATATATATATATATAATATATATACTATATATATATATGTGTTATGTACGCGTGTGTGTTATCTGAAAGACATTTTCGAGGTTAATCTCTTGACCTGCAGTAATTAGCAGTTAAATTACTCCGTCATAAAATACAACAGAGGTTCTCAGCCATTTTTACTTATGGACCCTTATGGTCCCTATTTCACTCAGATGAACACTCGCAACCATTGGATGTTTGAAATATCCTATTATAGTTTTAGAATTAAGGTTTTTGGGAAATGTATAATTTATATATATATATATAGGCGTAGGAGTGGTTCGGGGTTCAGTCCCACTGCGTGGCACCTTGGGCAAGTATCTTCTACTATAGCCTCGGGCCGACCAAAGTCTTGTGAGTGGATTTGGTAGACGGAAACTGAAAGAAGCCCGTCGTATGTATATATATATATATATATATGTATGTGTGTGTATGTTTGTGTATCTGTTTGTCCCCGCAACATCGCTTGATAACCGATGCTGGTGTGTTTTCGTCCCTGTAACTTAGCGGCAAAAGAGACCGATACAATAAGTACTAGGCTTACAAAGAATAAGTCCTGCGGTCGATTTGCTCGACTAAAGGCGTTGCTCCAGCATGGCCACACTCAAATGACTGAAACAAGTAAATGAGTAAAAGCGTATATATTGCGTTTTGTAGGTGTGTAACTGATTTATTTCGCTTAAATTTTAACAACAAAACCTTATATGGAGCCCCTGGGATCATATGCGCCCTAAGGGTCATATGGACCCAGGTAGGTAACCACTGTCCTACAGGATTAAAAAGGAAGGCCAGATTGGATAATTAGTTTTAGGGGCTCGTACAGGAACAAAATCATTGGATGGTTACCGGTCGAAATCCTTTACATTATTCGAACGATATTACTTTTACTCCTTTATTGTATACTAGCAGTATCGCCCTGCGTTGCTCGGGTTTGTAAGGGAAAAAACTATATAAGCATTTTTAGAGAGTTACTTCCCTTATATAATAGCAAAAAATTGCATTAAAATGGAAAAAAATGATGGTAATTTCTTTTTCAATCGTAGACTCATCGTAGACGCGCGCTAATACCCAGAAGGGCTCGATATGAATCACGACTATAAGATACCCGGTTTTGGTTAAACTGCACCGCAAAATGTGGGAGTAGTTAGGAATCTAAATCGTAGGAGACAGACACACAACCTTACTTTTATACATAAAGATGTTTAGTAAGTTACTCAATCTTCGCTGGTGAATTCTAAATGCTGTTTGCATTGGGTTTATGCCATGCAACAAAAGCATTATACTCATTTTTGCTTAGTTGCATGTGTTTGATGTAGGATAGTCTTTAGTGTTACATTTACATTGGACCAAGGAGGAACTTTTACGTTCATGGATGACCTTAAAATAGCAACGAGATTTCTCTGAAAATGCATCCTACCACCTTAGTAAGAAAGGTAATATCTGGATCGTGTTGTTCGAGGTAGACTATGCCTTGAATAAAATTCAGTGCAATCATGGCTGCTTGAATGTCTTTGATATTTTGCTTTGAGCCAACTTGGTGAGAAACAGCAAAATCAAAAACAATATCAAATGTAATACGAAATATTTTGATGCTGTGTGTGTGTGTGTGTGAGTGCATGCGAAGCATACTGCGAAAGGAGAATAAACCAAATATTCAATACGACTCTGCATAACGCAACTGATTTATTACTTATTTCTTGGAACGAGCATTTCTTTTAACACCTCCGCATGTTGGAAGATAAATTTGAATTTTTAAAGTTTTGGCTTTTCAACGGCGAAAGCAGCGAAAATAAAATGAAATGGCATCGAAAGAAGCAAACTGAGTCAGTATGTCTGTGTGTTGTTTCGTTCCCTTAGGTCTTCATCTATACTGGTTTCCTTGAATACATCACAAAGCAGATTTACACATGGAAAGAAATTATTAGACGAAACTATCCCTAATAAAGACTAGCATTTAAAGTCATGTGAGCATGAATAACACAAACTACTATAAATTTCTCTGAACTCTCAAAAAACTCAGTGATCTACTGCCCTCAAGTGCAAGGAGGTACAGAATCGTTGGTTAGCCTGTTCGTGTCCGCTACCTACAATTCTGTCAAAAACCAAACCTGAAAGAAGCAGGTTTGGATGCACAGATACACTGAAGAGGACTTCTCTACCACAGGCATGCAGTCGATTCCATGATGGAAAGCCAGAAAAAAGAGAAACGAAGGAAAGATTTCTTATTGGTACTTTTATTGATAACAAGCAAAGTTAACTTCAGCGATATTTGTGCCCAGAAGGGAGGGGAACCAAAATAATAGCAGAAAGTGAATATTGTTGTAAAGATACGCTAGCACGAAAATCTCGCAATGGAGCTCAAGTCTTCATTTACGGGCGATATTTTTTATAGTTTGTTTCACATCAGCAGTGTCATTTTATGTATGTTTTGGTCTCATGTTTTAAATTTGTCAACCAATAAAGTATGCATGTAATGTATGCGTGTATATATGTACGTATTTATCTACTTACGTATGCCTGTATGTATGAATGCATATACACGTATTTACATATGTAAATTTTCAAGCCAGTAAGTTAGAAATTGGCGAGATTTTTTTAATTTGAACCAAAGTAGTTCCAAGGACGAATAAAGATGTGAGTCACAGAACGCATATCTGAATGTAAATAGATAAAAATAATTAGACTCTCTCTCTCTCTCTCTCTCTCCCCTCTCTCTCCCTCTTCCCCCTTTCTCTCTATCTCTCTCTCTCTCTCTCTCTGTCTTACGTACACATGGCTGTGAGTAATTACTCTAGGTATGTACATATATGTGTACAGTACCTATGCATATGAGTGTACGAATATATCCATTCCAGGAAACACAAATGAGGAATCTTTAAAATGTTCTATAAATCTTCACTGAAATGATTGGATTTTGAGAATACAAGTTGGATTGCTTTGTTCTTTCTTGGAAAACCCTAGCACTTCAAAGGTTTTATATGGATTTGTGGTAATAAAGTGCAGATCACCTATGAAAATAAGTACATATAGAACGTATAACCTGAATGAAGAAGCTATAGGTACAACAGTAGTTCGCCAGAGATGTTTTCTTTCTCCACAACTTAAGAGAAATTTCGACATCATTGGGCAACTGACCGCTACAAAATTACATGAGTTTTGTGCTCTGTCTCACAAAGCAATATTAGGTCTATTGTGTTTGACCCTGTCGTCTGCCAATGGCTTTTCTGCATCTCCACGCTCAGATGCAATGTTATTTTCATATGTCAGTTAATCCATCGTTGGGACCCTGACACACGACATTACACCAGTTTAGGGTAGACTTGAAAACAATAGTTACTAAAAGGTGATCTCACACTCCTTAAAACCCTGCAACTTCTGAACCAGAGCCCCACTAATAGATGCAGTTTAAAGTCATATTTATCGCACATACCACATAGACACATACGCACTAACACACTCGCACAAACAAACACACACAAACTCACACACATAGGCACAAACACAAACACAAACACACACACACACACACATACATATATATGAGTGAGAGAGAGAGAGAAAAGAAAAGCGAGAGAAAGGAAAATAGATAAAGAGAGAGCAGAACGTGAGGAGGAGAGGGAAGAGATAAAAGAGACAGACAGATATACAGAGAATTGATTTCATGATATTGTTTTGATACCTAAACGAAAATATCTAATTTTATGTGCGTTGCTGACACCCTTAGGGAGATATCAATGCAGTAAATCCCTATTTTCTTAAAATCAAAAAGTCCCAATGATTTTGGCGGATTCTTTCTGAATACGGTCAGTTATCTAGGTCAGTACACTCACAAGATCATCGACCTCACTTAATGCTTAATTTTCAGATTAATAGATAATTAAGATTTACCGTTTGTTTTGGACTGTGGTATGTATTTAAACTCGAGGACTTATAATTTCAGCATTTATATCTTTAGCTTCGTATATAGTCTACGTTATATAGTCTATTTTGTCAAAAGATGCAAAACAGTATATATATCAAGGAAGGTGATATAGGAAGTGCAACATAGGATGTAAGTAAAGAAAAGCATATGAACTAGTAATCGAACTTTCAAACAGGCTTAAATATTCCTCTCCTGTGTCCATCCCTCTTTGAATTATTAGTAACAATCCTGCAGTGTGGACAGTTAAGTCGAGCTGTCCACGAATTTTTGATTCCTAGCTGGATTCATTTAATTTTATTCAGATTGTTAATATCATTAAAAAAATACGACATATTTTCTCATTTGCTCACTTCAAATAAACATGAAACGCACGAATCTATGATACAGACTTTATATGGTCACCCGACCTGCTAGAAATAGCAACCAAGACTCACTATCTTAATAAAAAAGACAGAATGTTCAAGGGAAGAATGCCTTTGAACATATTTAGTCAATCAGAGCTGTCCTCAATATAAACAATATGATGTCAGAAGTAATTACTTTGAAAAGCACCTTATGTATTAGTGAGTTACCTTCAATTAAATCTTGGAGCAATTTGATTTACCAACGACATGGATGACTTTGGCAAAGTGTTATATAACAGTATTACTTTACCTCGTCATTAAATTGTTTCTGGGTTTACTCGTTATACGAAACGATTGAAAGAGTTGTGAAGTCCACGTCTTGGCAAACTGATCCCGTAACACTGTTACAAGTATACTTTTGAACCACTATAAAAGACTTAACGAAACACTTATGTCTACGTTCTGTCCTTTTGTAAAACTGAACACTCTGCATGTATGAAATCTACAAACGATATGAAAAGTGTTGTAATGGGTCTATAACATCCTACTATACTAAATCCGTATCTAGATTTTTATTTCTAATTAAGGTAGTGCAATTTCGCAAACGTTATCAATATCTTGAAACTGCATGAATGTCACAACAATATCTTTATCACTCTCCATAAGTAGACTGGAGTTTTGTGTCGATTTAAGAAGCCACTATAATGAGCTTTGCATAAGCAAGTGAGAAGTGATGGAGATATTCTTAAGGGGTACCTTAGTTTAGCTATTTTCAACGGGGCAAACCCCGATCTTCTTTCCTTTCTTACTTCAAATAATTTATATTGGGGGTGACGATGACCTAATTTCCTCAGAAACTTCAAAATATTTTGACAGAGGGCAACGACGACCCAGTTTCATCACTCGTGAAGCTGCAGAGCATCCATTATTTTGAGCATCAGTGAATTCCAGGTTAGCAGAGAAATGGGCGGGGATCGAATAAATAAGCAAATAAGTTGGTGTCTGTTTGGGGTTGGGTGTCGGGTGCTTAATGTTGAGAGCGGAGGGCTGGGTGATGTGGTATTGGCTGTTGGGACTTAGAAACTGGGTGGTGGTTAAGTTTGGATGCTGGTGGTTGGGTGCAGTGTTTAGATGCTAGAGTCTCTGATATATGTGAAAAGTTAGAATATATGTTCGTGTTTTTGCGTGTTTTCTATTTCTATATATCATATATATGTGAATACACACATATATATATATATATATATATATATATATATCTATATATATATATATATATATATTATATATATATATATATTATTGTATACATATATATATGTATATAGTGAGGGTATATATATATATATATATATATATATATATATATATATATATATTATAATATATATATATATATATATATATATATATATATATATATATACTATATATATATATCTATATATATATATATATATATATATATATATATATATATATATATATCTATTGTATATATATATTGTAGTGGAGTGAGGGTACGCGTACATATATATATATACACACACATATATATGCGCGTTTATATATATATATATATATATATATATATATATATAATAGCGTATGGGAAAAGAAGAAAGAAGTATGGGTGACGCTAGGGAAACTAGTAACAACTATATCAACACATTAACTAAAAGCATAATATCACTTGATGAAGACGGCAGAGAGGGTTGACGGGTGGCGTAATAATGGCGTTTGGGTAGAGATTTTTACGTGCAGCGCCATCTGGTGAGAAGGACTTCAGACCACCCGGCTTGTCATATTCTTCATCACTATCATCGCAACTCTTCCTCGAACAGCCTGAATACTTATTTATAAAACATGCCCCTTCCAATAGGACCACCCATCCGGAACCAAAGACGCCACCCAGTTGCAGCAACTCATGCTGCTGTTGTTACCATTCCTGCTGCCACTGCTCCTTTTTCTGCTACTTCTTTTTGCTGCGGTTGCTGCCTCCTGCTATTGCTTAAGGTTCCTAAAAGATAATGCGCTGCAATCTTTCATCTACGCCGCCATCCTCCACCTTCGCTCAACTTCGTGTCTTCTATTCTTTCTGTTTGCCATTTATTTCATATCTCGTGCCCTTTATTCATCTTCTCTCTCTCTCTCTCTCTCTTTCTTTCTTTCTCTTTTCCTCCCATGCATTATCGTAGATGCAGAGACCTACGACATATTAATTGTATCCATTGTCAGTATAATTACAATACTTCGTTATGTCATGCATATCGACAAGAGGCGACGGAAGAACACCATTGACAGAGTAACGGTAACGACATCACTGAAACGAACACAACGATTCGTTTATTTTGCTATAAAGAGCAAGTATAGTAGTAGTATAGTAGTATTATTTGGGGGGGTAGGGAGATATAGTAGTAGTAGTAGTACAGTAGTAGTGTAGTAGTCAGGGCAGCAGCACCAGCACCATATGAAGAAGAGAAGAAGAAAGAAGAGAGAAGAAGAAGAAGAAGACAGAAGAGAGAAGAGAAAATAAGAAGAAGAAAAGAAGAAGAGGAGGATGAGGGGAGGAGGAGAAGGAGAAGAAGTAAAGAAGAAAAGGAGGAGTAGAAGAAAGAAGAAGAAGGAGGAGAGCGGGAGGATGAGGGAGGAAGAAAGAGAGAACGAAGAAAAGAAAAAGAAGAGGAGGAGGGAGAAGAAGAAGAAGGAGGAAGAGGAGAAGAAGAAGAAGAAGAAGAACAACAACAACAACAACAACAAGGACAAGAACAAGAACAAGAAAGATGAGGAGGAGGAGGAGGAGAAGAAGAAGAAGGAGAGGAGGAGAAAAAGAAGAAGTAGAAGAAGAAGAAGAAGAAGAAGAAGAAGAAGAAGAAGAAGAAGAAGAAGAAGAAGAAGACCAGCGACGAAGACGAATGTCTGTCAACTGTGAGAGGCATATACGAATAACAAGGAAAAGCTTGCCTTTGGATTCAGTTAGACTGCAGGATATATATAGGAGCAACTCACAAATAAAGGAGCTAAAACATTTTCTGAAAAATAAGTTGCAGAACTCGTATGTTTTGCGTTTCTGGCTTATAATGGTAATAGCAATCTTCGGTAAATAGTTTTAGTAAAGTGTAGTATCTGGATTGTTTGAAGACTTTCCAGTTAGTTTCTATACGTGGATTATATAAATAATTTCTTTCTCCTCTCTCTCTCCTTCTCACCTTCTCTCTCTCTCTCTCTCTCTCTCTCTCTTCGTCTATGCCTCTTCGGGAATTCCCGAATATATTTTGTCGGGCTAATGATTACGGGTTACATATTTTATTCGCTCTCAGAATCATCTTTGAGTTTTTTACCCTGAGTGGCTGGATATAGCTTCCTTTGAACTTGTATGTATATATATAATATATATATATATATATATATATATATATATATATATATATTTACACAAATTGTTAGCATGTATAAAAACTTAGATATATTTCGACCAAAGATTGGTCTAGGCCATGTCTAACTTAGCACCACCTGATAGGATTATCTAAATCCTTTTTAAGTCAAGTTTTGTTTATGCTCCATTCAAGTAGTGAGTTCTTGTTGAATGAGTTGTATCCAGGTATGGGTGGCTTGTCTGGTATTCCTTGATGAAATCTGTCCATTTAAGGTGATGGGATCCTTTTCCTCTTTAATCAGGGTTAGGACAATGTTAAACAGGGCATGGCCTGTTGAGGAAAATAAATTATGTCGCAGTGTACCTATATGTTGTGATCTTGAATTGGACAGAGTGTCAGGATATTATTTTTGCTGATCTGTCTTTTCTACTCTAAATATTTCAGTTTGTGTGTATATGCATGAACGTGTTTTGCATTCGTATGCTTGTCCCCCTACAGTAAATTATGAGGGTGAGCTGAAAGGTTCAGGGGCTGACTATGAAGGAGTGACACTAGAACTGAAATTTTGCATGCTTTAATTTCAACACTTCTTATTAATAACTGCATTGTTTCTTTCCCGGTAACTGACATCTGACTGTTCAAAGAGGACTTCAAAATAACTAGTAGTGACTCCTTCTGAAAATGGACAAAATTTGGCATCGATATGTTATCAAGTACCAGCAGAAAACGACATTCATGGTGACATGGTTGCTACATTAGGGGCTGATGCTCCAGCTTTATCAACAATGCATAAGTGGGAAGCTGAATTTAGGCGAGAAGGGAGAATCCTAGATGACCCAAGGTCTGAACGTTCTGCACCTGCCACCACCGGGGAAAACATTAATCGTTTTCACAACTTGATGAATGACAGGCGATTAACTAGAAATCAAATAGCCAATGCTCTCATAATCGTGAGAGTGTTGGAAATATTCTGCACATTGAATTTTTTATAACGAATGTTTCTGCTCGGTAGTGAACACACCTTCTAACACCTGATCAAAAGCGCACCAAATTGATCACGGGAAAATCTGACATTAATTGAGATAGTCCCAGTTGCTTTCCTTGAAATATTCTAAGTCGGAAAGAGTGTTGGGTTCATTACTTTGTGTCAGAGACAAAGTGACAGTCCATGCAGTGGAAACACCCCTTCTCACCTGGTCCAAAGTACGCCAATGTCGTTTCATCTGCAGGGATTGTGACGGCCTCAAAGTTTGGGGATACAAAAAACATTGTGTTTATTGACTATCTTCAAAAGGTTCACCCCATCAATGGAGAGTACTAAGACAACCTGCTAAGGTAGCTACAAAAGACTGTCAAGAGCAAGCGCTCAGAAAAACTTAGATATCTTGATGAAACAGATGTCTTGTTTTATCGGGACAATACTCTACTACACAAGTCCTTACTTTCAATGGCTGTAATGCGTGACTATAGATTTGAACTGGTTGATCGGATTCCCTATTTTCTTGATTTGGCCTCATGTAACTATCATCTGTTCCCCAACATGAAAAAACACTTGGCTGGAAACCAGTGTCGCAGTGGTGATGACATAGTGTCTGCTGTTGATGAATTTCACCAATGAGATCCAAGCACTGCAACACCGATAAAAGAAGTGTGTGGACCACCAGGAGGACTATGTTGAAATATAAACCTCATTCGATGACATTCCATGAGAATATCTTGGTCAGCCTATCAGCCGACCCCGTAATTGTGAATATTGCAAATATTTTCATACTTGTTTTCCCAAGTCCCCTCGATAATAACGTACCTTCTCATCACCTCGAGTTCAATAAAAAAAAGTACCAGTAATATTTTTGTTTCAATTTTTGTTACGGAACCGAGTGCTTTGCAAAACTAAAATATTTTCATATTTGTTCAGTTTTGTGTGTCAATGTAATTATCCAGCAATATGTCAAAGTATGTAGTATCGTTTCAATGAGCTTCTGAATATAAAACCATGCTTAGTACATGAAGTAAAGTAACTTGGTGTGCCATGAGAAGAATGGGATAATCTTTGTAGGAATATATATTCATTGACGAATGAGAGCTTATGCTTTAACACCAGATCGTTTTCTCTTTGGAAAACTCTATATTACTCCATGCATTCTCTTCTTGTTAAATTAACTATTGTTTATAAAGACCACCACTAGTCAAGATTAGTTCTTAAGATTCTCTATCCATCTCCGTTCTGTAGGTGTTTATGAGTTTCAGTATGTAAACATATGGATATGTGTATGTGTGTGTTTCATGTGCGAAAGCCCATGATTTTCTGCTCACGTATACGTTCGTGTATTTGTATGTGTTTGTGCGTATGTAAGGTTATATATCTTTTAACCCTCAATCTCCTGACATTGCTAACATACTTAACATTACTACGGGGCGGATCTCACGGCCGCACATATTGTTTACTTCTCAGGAAACAAATGAAAAATGTCAAATTTCTACAGATCCTTATGAGTCCGAACGCATCACTGTAAACGTTCTTTTCTTATTTTTGAAATCCACATTAAATAATGGAATTTTTTGTTTGTTTTGACTCGAAACCGCACTCTTTGGAATTTTTCTATGAAATTTTACTCGAAATTTTGCCGACACAGTGAAAACGTCATAATAACATAAAGAAAAAAAATAATAATAATAAATAAATGAAAAATAGATGCTGGAATTTAACCCCCACCCCAAACAATATAATACTACAGTCGTCAGCAGGAAAAATTATATTGCGCTCAATAGGTCAAAAAGTTACTTCTAAAAAATTAGTAAACAAAGTACATCGAATATTATTACTAATGTTTATAGGTTGTTAGGTGGCGAGCGCTGTTACATTTAATAGAAATTCATTTTGCTAACACTGTTTGGAAAAGAATCTACACTATAACCTTTCTAGCCTCTCTTTTGACTACGAATCAATATTTCATGTGATCATAGAAAAAAGTGAACTTCCAACGACCCATCTGAAGTAGAACAATCGGTATTCTTTGAGAAAACGCAACGTGAAAGGACAATAAAAAGAAGTAAACAAAAACAGAAAATTACATCTATTGCTTGGTTGAATGAATTAACTCATAATCGTAAAATACGTTATACTCTTTTACTTGTTTTCAGTCATTGACTGCGGCCATGCTGGAGTACCGCCTTTAGTCGAGCAAATCGACCCCGGGACTTATTCTTTCGTAAGCCCAGTACTTATTCTATCGGTCTCTTTTTGCCGAACCGCTAAGAAACGGGGACGTAAACACACCAGTATCGGTTGTCAAGCAATGCTAGGGGGACAAACACAGACACACAAACACACACAGGCATATATATATATATATATATATATATATACATATATACGACAGGCTTCTTTCAGTTTCCGTCTACCAAATCCACTCACAAGGCATTGGTCGGCCCGGGGCTATAGCAGAAGGCACTTGCCCAAGATGCCACGCAGTGGGACTGAACCCGGAACCATGTGGTTGGTTAGCAAGCTACTTACCACACAGCCACTCCTGCGCTTATACATACAAAAATATATGCATGTATATACATACATATATGTACACACAGATACATACGCACAGACACTCAGACACACAGACACACACGCACATATATATGTTTATATGTGTGTGTGTGTGTGTGTGTTTGCATGTGAGTAGGTGAGCGTATGTGTGCGCGAGTACTTGTGTGTGTGCGTATGTTTGCGTAACTAAAACATGGAAAAAGAAAAGGAGTGGCTGTGTGGTAAGTAGCTTGTTTACCAACCACATGGTTCCGGGTCCAGTCCCACTGCGTGGCATCTTGGCAAGTGTCTTCTGCTATAGCCCCGGACCGACCAATGCCTTGTGAGTGGATTTGGTAGACGGAAACTGAAAGAAGCCTGTCGTATATCTCTCTATATATATAAACGGCAGTTTGTCTGTGCGTGTTTTGTGTGCTGTTTGCTTGTACCCTCACCCTGACCACGGCTTTCACCGATTCTGATGAACTTTGACACACACATAGCCAATGTCTAATTCAACTAACGCAGCGAAAATTTAAAAGTTCGTGTTCTGAAAAATATCGATAAAATCGACATGGGGTCGAGAATCAGAAACAACCACAGACTGTCTAGGGGACGCAACTCACCTTTTTAACTCAAAAAAATTTACCATCATTTGCTATTTTTTGGCTATAACTCTCTAAAAATGCTTTATAGTTATCCCTTACAACCTGAGCAACGCGGGCGATACTGCTAGTATGTATATATATATATGTATGTGTGTGTGTGTGTTTGTATGTCTGTGTTTGTTCCCCTAGCATTGCTTGACCACCGATGCTGGTGTGTTTATGTCTCTGTCACTTAGCGGTTCGGCAAAAAGAGACCGATAGAATAAGTACTGGGCTTACAAAAAGAATAAGTCCCGTGGTCGGGTTGCTCGACTAAAGGCGGTGCCCCAGCATGGCCGCAGTCAAATGACTGAAACAAGTAAAAGAGTAAAAGAGTATATATATATATATACACAAATATAAGAGGGTGACCACCATATGGTCGACTCTTGCGCTAAAAATAGATCCGCTATGGTATTAGCCACTATATATATATATAGACTAAAGGCGGTGCCCCAGCATGGCCGCAGTCAAATGACTGAAACAAGTAAAAGAGTAAAAGAGAAACAAAAAGGAGTGAAACGCGTTTCATTCTGATATTCGAATTCATTTTTATGGTGTGTTGTATAGCAAGAGCCCCATTTGTAAAATGCACCAAGTTTGGTTTGCATTTTGCCGTTCTGTTGTTAAATGCCGTTGTTAAGGAGACGAAGCCAAGTATTACATACACGCTTCTTTTCTTTTTAGTTTGTCTCTTCACAAAATCTCTTAACTACTTAGTATTCAATCGACTATATTATTATATATAACCCCGCCACTTATCTCTGATACTTAGGATCCTATCTCTTTCAATCTCTTTATTTCTGGGTAGCATTAATGTTTTCATTCCCCACTCTTCTCAACAATTCTATGATCCTTTCCTTTAACACATCTTTCATACACTCAATTCTGTTTAAGCGTGTTCTTAGATTAGAAAGAAACAAAAAAAAAAAGACAAAAACAAAAACAAAAACAAAAAAAAAACGAAAAGCTATAGAGCTATATTCATCGACACTTTACTCGTTGAAAGGGCTTCGTCATATTCACAAAGTACACCTCTTCGCAACAATATCAAATGTCTCTTGCAGACAACATCTTGTTTTTAAACAACGGAATTGTGGTTAAAAATCTTATGGGAGTTTGCTGCTTGTGTTTCTAATTGCTTTTCTTTTCTTTTTTATTTGTCTTTTATATAGTTATTAATTGCTTCTCCATCGACAGAGCCAAGCAGATCTATTAAGTTTTTGATTCAGAAATAATTGTTCTAAGAAAAATATAAAAAGACACGGAATGCCTTTGCTGCCTTGTAGGGCTTTTCGACTGTTCCCTTACACGTTATCATGTTTTCTAACCCCCTTATTCAAAAAAAAAGTTCAATGTAATATCCAAAGAAAAAGGAATACTTAAAACATATGAATACACAAATTTGACGACGAAAATCCTGTGTATTTTTTAATATTCAAATTACTTAAGGCGGCAAGATGGCAGATCTACTCGGTTTATTAAACATTGTCCATTAAAATACTTTAAACCTCTCTTTATAGCGTCAAACCTTAACGTGCAGAAGAAACACGTCTGGCAACTAAAATATCGTGTTTTTAACTGCTATTGTAGCTTCTGTGTGTTCCCTAGATAACTGTAAATAGATACATTTTCTTTCATAAATTCTATATGAATTCGATTATGAATCAGAGAATATGGAATCAATTTTATGTTACAGTTTACTTTCGAGTGAACTGGGAGTAAAATATCACATGATAAAGTCGCTCAGCAGAAATAACGGAAACACTAATATATCATAAATAATTAGTAGGAGTGGCTGTGTGGTAAGTAGCTTGTTTACCAACCACATGGTTCCGGGTTCAGTCCCGCTGCGTGGCACCTTGGGCAAGTGTCTTCTGCTATAGCCTCGGGCCGACCAAAGCCTTGTGAGTGGATTTGGTAGACGGAAACTGAAAGAAGCCCGTCGTATATATGTATATATATATGTGTGCGTGTGTGTGTTTGTGTGTCTGTGATTGTCTCCCTAGCATTGCTTGACAACCGATGCTGGTGTGTTTATGTCCCCGTTTCTTAGCGGTTCGGCAAAAGAGACCGATAGAATAAGTACTGGGCTTACAAAAGAATAAGTCCCGGGGTCGAGTTGCTCGATTTAAGGCGGTGCTCCAGCATGGCCGCAGTCAAATGACTGAAACAAGTAAAAGAGAGTAAAAGAGTAACTGGTCCACAGGATAGATGTAAAATAAAAGGGTGTATAGAAATGTCTAAACACTTTGGGAGAGCGAGATAGATGATAAATAAATAGAGAGAGAGAGAGGGGGGTAAGAAAGAAGAAAGGAAAGAAATACGGGAAAGTGAAACGATGAGAGATAGAGAGAAAATGAAAAGAGTACGCATGATTCTACTTTACGACATATTTATGTTGCCTGTGAATGTCATTGATCAACCATATGAGAAAGTAAAAGTTATTTGATTCTGTTTTATTGACGGGGTAGTACCTAATACCAGTTGCAGCAAGTGTGTCAGACTATTGAATAAAACTCCAGCAAGGGAATAGAACTGTGTAACACGAGAATACGTTGCGACCTCATTAAATCATTATCTCGTAAACACGCAAGCCTCATACACGACGTTGAGGGCAATTAACCCTAATATATCTTCAATTGGACAAGCTGTTTATACATGATACCAGAAAACAGGAAAACATCCAATTTGTGTATATAACATAAGTCTGCCTTCGATATTTTTTTTCTGTTAATAATTCAAACGTTGGAAGTTTTATATCATGTGGAAGAAGTGAATCCCAAATTTTTGAGCAGGACCTTTTGACGGTGAAAAATGTCAACTGGGTTTGAAGGGTGTATAAACCGGAATTAGTGAGACAGAGGTGGGTGGAAAAGAAATAAATATGGAGAGCAACGGTCGAAAAGAAGAGAGATGAACAAGGGGGAAACAGCAAGTGAAAATGCTACATAGAGATACGAACACACACATGCATATTCATTAGAAAGAGAAGACCGATATCCATGTTTTTTTGCAGCTCCTTCCCCGTTTGAGGAGTTCGTTTCGGTACAATGCAGTATTGTAGAAGAACTGTACTAAGCCGAGTGTGAGATTCCAGAAAATGTGATAAAGTACTTAGTAGAAAATCAGATTAAATATACGGGGAGAGACAATTGTGCCGTATGTGCCCGAATGGGACTGATAGGTAGTGGCAGTAGACGAAGGAGAAACATTTTAGTGAATTTTTGCCAATCATTTGGGTCACGATCGTGTCTGCTTGTAGAAGAGACTCCAAGTTACGTGAGCGGGTGTTAAATTTAATTTTACTTGAGTTTTGTAAAAACAAAAAACAGTTTAGAATTGAAGTATTTTCTGGCATTAGAGAGGCAGTTTCGCATTTAAAAATCAAATTCTAAAGGTAATGGAAAAGGCATGATAAAAAAAATGGACGATCAATAGTCTCTTAGAATTAGACATCCTTAATTTATGTTATTTACAGAATATAATGTTGCATAGAATGTGAATGTACCTTAATTTTCATTACACCATACATGATGCAATGAGTGGATGAAGACAGAATTAATCACTTATATACGTTCAGAAAAAAATAAATCGTTTATGAGATCTGGGTAAGAAAACACGAATCTCGACATGAAATAACTGAACTGAACAGATTTCATGGATTATTAATCATCCGATCGCTCAGCCGCTGACTATATGATCAATTTGATTTTATCACGATATCTCTCTAACAAATATTGCGTTGAGCGAAAGCTGAACAAATCTTCCGTGTTTCTCTGGGTTGCCAATGTGCTTCAAGTAAAACTCGCAGAAAATCATCTATTTCCCATAGTTAGCTTAATTGTGGTACTTACAAACAATAAAACAAAAATAACGGATATCAACACATATGATGAAGGTTGGGCAGAGGATGGTGGTGGCAGTGGAGATTGTTAAGTTCTGCACATAGATAACTAGAATTAAAAAAATGGGCTATTATTACAATCCAGAAGAAAGTCAGCGTACAATACTGCTACAAGTAGTGATACATGCACCATGTGAGGGTAACTACGGTGCTAAAATTTGGCTGGATTTAACAGGATTTATAATAGACGAGGAGACGAGTATGTATAGACGCAGGAAAAAACTGAACCTTGCATTAAATACTGGAATTTTCTAAATCTAGTCAACATAAAACTTATAATTGTATGAATATTCCCCCAATATGTATTTGTTATGCAAATACTCAGTGGCTGTGTGGTAAGTAGCTTGCTAACTAACCACATGGTTCCGGGTTCAGCCCCACTGCGTAGCATCTTGGACAAGTGTCTTCTGCTATAGCCCCGGGCTGACCAATGCCTGTGAGTGGATTTGGTAGACGGAAACTGAAAGAAGCCTGTCGTATATATGTATATATATATATATATATATGTGTGTGTGTATGTATGTGTTTGTGTGTCTGTGTTTGTCTCCCTAGCATTGCTTGACAACCGATGCTGGTGTGTTTACGTCCCCGTCACTTAGCGGTTCGGCAAAAGAGACCGATAGAATACGTACTGGGCTTACAAAGAATAAGTCCCGGGGTCGATTTGCTCGAATAAAGGCGGTGCTCCAGCATGGCCGCAGTCGCATGACTGAAACAAGTAAAAGAGAGTAACTGCAGAGATCAAATAATTCTAAAAAAACCAGGTTGAGAAAATGAAGAAACTTTCAGGCTTTTTATCTGATTGAATAAGATTCAGACGGACCGAGTTAGAAGAGAGTCAAGTTACCGGTTGAAGAGTTAATGATATCTACTCTGCCACCTGAGATAATAGTGTATATCTCCTATATTCTTTACTTTCAGTGACTTAATACAGATAATCGTGCCATTATTATGGTTCAGTTAAGCGCTATAAGTAACAAGAATACTGTATAATTAACAGCATTTTTATTACCTTAATGAATCTGGGCATGAGACGACTACTCTCACAGTTTTACTATTTCATCCTGCTCTATTGCTTTAGTATTAATAATGGTTGGAAATAAGCAGAATGTAGGGATAGGTAAGTCAAAACAATACCACTAGTAATTGGGGCACTAAGTATAATATAAATGGTACAAGAAATATATCAGAACCTTACTGGAACTTATACATTTATACAGATTTAAAATGCCCTTCTAAGCATAGCCCATATTCACACAAGACACTTTTAATTCCATAGCGCAACCCATGCATCTCATTCTGCACATTCAACGTCCAACGTCATAACACAATCAACACAACACGATACTTCAGCACAACTCGCACAGCCTTTAGTCTTCACACTCACCGTCTAATGTAAATAACCACTCATGCGACACATGCTCTACACATTTCACGTTCTATATTATAGTGGAGGCGCAATGGCCCAGTGGTTAGGGCAGCGGACTCGCGGTCGGAGGATCGCGGTTTCGATTCCCAGACCGGGCGTTGTGAGTGTTTATTGAGCGAAAACACCTAAAGCTCCACAAGGCTCCGGCAGGGGATGGTGGCGATCCCTGCTGTACTCTTTCACCACAACTTTCTCTCACTCTTACTTACTGTTTCTGTTGTACCTGTATTTCAAAGGGCCACCCTTGTCACTCTCTGTGTCACGCTGAATCTCCTCGAGAACTACGTTAAGGGTACACGTGTCTGTGGAGTGCTCAGCCACTTACACGTTAATTTCACGAGCAGGCTGTTCCGTTGATTCGGATCAACCATAACCGACGGAGTGCTTCCCTTCTATATTATAACACAATCTGCACATCATAGATTCTAATTAATCACAATCCCACAATATAACACAACTTACAGAATACAGATACTAGATCATCGATAGCAGAATTATATCACAACTCACACATATTCTACGCAATTACCATTCAATAAACACAATCCACACAGCATATATGAAACACTAACGTAACATGAGGAGTTACAAAATAAACTCTACAACATCCAATATTGCAAAAACAACATCCTACTCCCTCGAACGCAATGCTGCTCACAATTCAGAAACATATAGGTTGTTGTTCATTCTCAAGCCATGCCTGGCTCATTAGGGCCGGTTTCCCGGTTTCCTTGGCATATAGGCTCCCCACCTGGACGGGACGCCGGTCCGTCGCAGGTGAGCTGCAAGATGCAGGAGGAAGGAGGGAGAGAAAGTTCTGGCGAAAGAGTCAGCAGAAGTTCGCCATTACCTTCTGCTGGAGCTGCGTGGAGCTTAGGTATTTCGCTCATAGACACACACATCGCCCGGTCTGAGATTCGAACCCGCGATCCCTCGACCGCGTGTCCGCTGCTCTAACTACTAGGCCATGTGCCTCCACAAACATATAGGTGATGTAGAAGCACGCCCGAATCTGTTTGAAAAAGTGATTATTATAATTTTAAAAATAAGATCTATGCCACGAATCCTAGAGAACAGTAAGAGTAGTTTCTTATCGACCCAATACCTGACTGGTACTTACTTAAAAGACTCGAGAAAGATCAAAAATAAAACCAGAACCAGTGGATTTTTAACTCAAAATGTAAAAAAGCGTAACTAAATAATCTAAATGGCATGGTGTCCGCCACTCTGTCAATGTTCTGGATTTGGACATAATTTTGTGGAAGAACGAAAATGAAAATAAAAAGATAATTGTTTTTAACATTTAATGCTTCTAATATAGCCACAACGTCAGAAATTTGAAGGCACGTTTTAAAGTTTGAATGGTAATATATTTTATTTACCCGGAAAAGTATAATGGTAGCATGACATCGGTGGGTTTTGAACTCAAAACATAAAGATCTTGAATGAATACTGTAGGGGTATTTTGCCAGACACTTTAACAACTCTGCCCGTTCAACTTAAAATGATGATAATCTTTTCTGCTATAGGTACGTGGCCTAAAATTTTGAGGAAGTGGGATAGTCGATTACATCGACATAGTACTCAACAGGTACTTATTTCATCCACCCCAAAATGATGAAAAGCAGAGTCGAATTCGGCGGAATTTGAACTCACAATGTAAAGACAGACGAAATGCTTCTAAGCATGTTCTTCGGCGTTCTAGGTATCCTGCCTTACTTCAAGTAGTAGTAGTAGTAGTAGTAGTAGTAGTAATAATAATAATAATAATAATAATAATAATAATAATAATAATAATAATAAGTAGAAGAAGAAGAAGAAAAAGAAGAAGAAGAAGAAGAAGAAGAAGAAGAAGAAGAAGAAGAAGAAGAAAAAGAAGGAAAAGAAGAAGAAAAAGAAAAAGAAGAAGAAGAAGAAGAAGAAGAAGAAGAAGAAGAAGAAGAAGAAATGCCCTGATGTAGTACCAGGCACTGGCTCTCATGTCTTTTGATCTTAACTGAATGGAAGTGTTATCGTATACATGTTTTGTCTTGTTATAAAAATTGGGCTACAACCAATATTCTGCTTAAAACCACAGATTTGCGTGTCAGTTGCTTGCCCTTAATCAGTTGAGCAGGTCCCTTGGTGGCTGACGATATGTGCATCTCTGATCACGAGCAGAAATAGCGGAGGAGCATCATAGCCATGTGTTGAGAGGAATTCTTTGGGGTTTGAAAAATTCACCCATGGAAACATGGGTATTTTTTTAGACATCTTTTACAACCTTTGTTCAGGGACCTTTTGAGCTGGATAGGCTACCCGAACTGAAGGGAAGTCTAGTTGGGCGTCACCTACAAGGTCATGTGCTGTTTATCAAGATATAAGGTCACCATGTCGTGCACATAGGGTTGTGATGCATGTGCCTGGTGTATCCTTGTCAAACGGGTAGTCATGATGGGTATATTGGGCTTCGTATATTTTACCCCAGTGTCACTTTGACGGCATGCGCTGCTCACTCATTCAGTAATAATAATAAAATTAAATAGTAAGAAACATCGAAACTCATACAGGTTGAAGTATAGATTGATAGTAAAAAAGGGTATATTTAATGAGTTGGAACAGTATTTCGTACGTATGTAAACTGTCATCATCTTGATATGCAGCCACCTAATTCAAAATGTAATCATAGCCAATGTTCGAATACACTTTGACACATGTTTGTTGTAATTACTGTTTGGCTGTTCGAGAGTAGAGTAATTTTTAATAATAGGAAACACATGATAATGAATATCAAAGTGAATGTTTCTGATTTGTCCCGAATTGGAATGAGGGAATAATTAACAAATAATTGTGAACATTCTTTGTTGATTGGACTGGAATACCAAAGATGTTTACAAATAATGAAATGGAGAAGGGTTGAACTTATTAAGCTATGTGAACAGTGCCAAGCGAAATCTGTAAAGCCTTGAGGTTTCTATTGATTTCACAACCCACCGTCTTTATTTGTTACTAAACATTAATTACTATTAACTACATACTGGTTGTTTAAAGCCGAGAGTTCAGATTAATAATTTCATATTGTCTTCATAATATGCTTTTCTGTTTGAAAATAACAGCGTACTTCGATGTGAAAACTTGTGATATCAAACTTTGCCGTTTTTGTTGTATATATTTATCTGTATTTCTTGAATTAATTTATTTATTTATTGCGCTGATTCAGCATCATGTGTGGAGATAGATTGTTTATTGTTGTAGTTTAACTCCAACTTAGCCCTAATTGACCAAATCTTTCATCAAAAACATTCCAGCCTTAACCATCACTCCTCTAAGCATGATGCACTCTTGATTGTATAATACAGTATTTACTTCCTTTTTCCAAGAGAGTAGGGTGAGATTTGAAGGCCATCTAACTATTATAACCAGCAGGTAGAAAACACATAAAAGCACCTTCGATGGTTCCTATAAGGTATAATTACTAATGATCGAGCACTTCCAATAATTCAATGTTTCACAAAATTGGAGTTGATATTGAATTCTGAGTGTCATCAAACGTAAGCTTAGATGGACAAGATTTCTAATGTAATCTCCAATACGAAGACAGTTTGAAATGGTGGAATAGGACGTAGTAAAGAGAATTTTATTACCTAAGTATTTATAAGCTTTATTAAATAATTAAATACCAAACATGTTAGTTTGATATTGATCATCATTGAAATATGCAATCACAAACACACACGAGCATACACGCATGTACACACACACACACACGCATAAGTATATCTATCTATCTATCTATTTATAGATAGATAGATAGATAGATAGATAGATAGACAGACAGACAGACAGATAGATAGATAGATAGATAGATAGATAGATAGATAGATAGATAGATAGATAAATAGATAGATAGATAGATAGATAGATAGATAGATAGATAGATAGATAGATAGATAGATAGATAGACAGACAGATAGATAGATAGATAGATAGATAGATAGATAGATAGATAGATAGATAGATAGATAGATAGATAGATAGATAGATAGATAGATAGATAGATAAACTGTATCGTATACAGTATCAGTTTCACGTATGAGTTCAAATTAAGTCTTAATGTTCCGAAAGTTTGTACTTCATCAGAAACAAAAGAATAGCATGACGAGATGGAGAGAGAGAGAGAGAGAATGTAGAGAAATAATACCTGTTGGTGAAGAAAAAATATGATATAATTTATTAAATTGATTACACTAAATACGAAGTTCTGGGGAACGGTCGAAAAACGTGAAAACGACCGTCAAGAGATTCCCTCTCACTTTTTTCCCCATACATCGATAGCATACAATGATTGCGTTTACTTTCTTACATCGCCCAAAGTAAGGTCTTATAATAATTAGATTACATTGAAAGTCAACCAGCAAAGTTTGCTTTAGAATTGTTGAGATGTATTGAGAGACACAGATAAGGAAATGGTTTTATTCTCAAACGCAGGATAAGGAAATAAAATCCTTTCCTTGTCTGTATCTTTCAATGCATCTCGTCGCTTCTAAAGCAAACTTTGTTGACATTTGACCAAAGTTGAATTTAACGTACAACAGCGTCTTATAAAGCTAGATTTGTGTATCGTAAATTTGCAGACGAATTTGTCGTTCGGGCAGTTTAGCTTAATAGTAAAGCACTTGACGGATAATCACAGGGATGTGAGTTCGAGTCTCGTGGCTGCCTGCCGACAGATCTTTCTGCAAAATATGGATAGTTTATCCTGTGCATGCTATATCATTATCCTGCGTTTGAGAATAGAATTATTTCCTTATCTTTCAATTATATTTATACATATGTACATACATGTTTATGTATACATAAACATCTATATTCATATATACAAACACACTCGTATATACACACACACACACACCATCATTATTTACCCAATTTTCACTGGCAGAAACTCAAGTGACGAGACAATTTCAAAATGAAATTATACTTAATATCCATTTGAATGACACCTTATGTCATAATCAATTATATTAATTGTTACTCCTTGTTTTCTCACTTTTATATAATCTAGGTATACTCTTTTACCCTTTTACTTGTTTCAGTCATTTGACTGCGGCCATGCTGGAGCACCGCCTTTAAGCGAGCAACTCGACCCCGGGACTTATTCTTTGTAAGCCCAGTACTTATTCTATCGGTCTCTTTTGCCGAACCGCTAAGTATCATGCATGTCTAAAAATTCCATCGAAGTTATTTGCTCAAAAGCTTTCAGAGATGGCGGGCAGAAAGGATTGAAAGTGGGTTGACGGACTTCCACATTTGATAAAATTATGATAGTTTTAAACTTTAAAACATGTCAAACACCATGGCGATGATCGAATAGTTATTAAAGATACAAAATATTTTGTCCTCTCATTACCAAAGCAACAAGGGGTGCTTAAAGTTTCACTTTCACAAATATTAGAGAATCACTGTTTTATATTTGCTTTATAACATTACATCCACAATTGCATTAATAAGTCAAGAATTTGAGCCAGATAATAACAAATGTCATTTCTTAGCGAGTTTGCTTAACATTTATTAGCTGCTAACTACAACATGAACAGATAGAACACTCAATGGATGTGATGCAAATATCTCGCAAAACATGTTCTCTCAAATCTGTTAGAACTGGGATTCGTAAGATATAGGCATGACACAACAAATGAAATTTAGTGAATTGCACGCATAATGTATATTAATTCACACTCCTATTATAAGGAGCCAAATATATTTAGTTGATAATTTTGTTTCTATTTCAAATTATCACTATATCTAACTCTATGCCTATTGTGAACTTTGGTTAAAATGCCTACTTCCCAACTACATGATTACCGGTTCGATCTTCTTCTTAGTGCTTACGAATACCTTTTGAGCTGAATTTGGTTCACCAAAACTGCTCGCATATTCATTATATACAAATATGCAAGCATCACTAAATGCATATGAACTTTGCTTCGCATTCATTAAGTCCCCGTTTCAGTCCTACTACGTGGCAACTTGGTCAATCGCATTTATCATAGTCCCATGTCTATTTATCATAGACGTTTGTGAAAGCGGAAAACACTTTGTTTTATGAACAAAGTTTGGGGAGGAATTTGTTTTGCATCGATTTACTGACACTCCATTGCAACTTTCGTTTTCAAAAATATTGTGATTAGCTCGGTGGAAACCTGTAACCAAAAGCCCTTTCACGAATTGTGATATCATAAATAAATAAATAATAAATAAATAAATAAATAAATATACGGTGACCCACACCAAATCATAAGTTTTAAAGAAACATGATGGTAGATTAAGTAGATATTTAAGGAGTTCTTCATAGGAATTTATGGGAATTCTTGTTTGATATAGACAGTAATAGCAGTTTCTCCAAGTCTAAATTTTTATATAATGTATCTTAAGAGTTGTTTTTTTTTAAATTTCTCACAACAGTTTGTATACTTATACGCATGCGTTCTAATCACAGTCTTAGAATTTCATAAGTAGATTCGGGTTTCATCTTGAACTATGTGACAAAGTTCATTTATCGGACTTTAGTACAATAGCAATTAAGTAGAGTCACTTAATAAACTTCAGAGAGTCTTTGTTTAAGTTTTGCTAACCCGCAAGTGAGAAATAATGTCGATACAATGTATATATGCAAGTAAGTATATACATGAATAT
>NC_043000.1:153447531-153450031 GCF_006345805.1 Octopus sinensis | reverse complement strand
CTCTTTTTTCTTTTCTTTAATGTTCGCATTTGTTCCGTTCTGTTCAAGGTTATAGTGGTATCATGTAGTACACATCAGTGCAGTGTATTTATTTACAAATGAATGTCTCCCTGCTTTTGGTGGTGATAATTATACACACTTGAACAGTATTATTTGCTAAACTTATATCTCTATCTGCTGCATATATTCTAATATAATGAAAGAATAAAGAAGAAGAAGAAGAAGAACGAATTTCCTATGCCATAAATATAAAGAGACAAGTCAAGAAATAACAAGAAATGGTGAAACATTTAAAATATAACAGAGTGCAATCCTTATGATTGCCTAATGAGGCCTGCAAGATGCATAACAGCCACGTAAACATGGGGACACTACTATAGAACATGCAGACACGTACACATTATATATATATATATGGGAGTGTATACATATATGGGAGTGTATATATATATACATGCATACATACATATATACATCCATCAAGTATAAGCATAAAAGCCGGATATTTTTGTTTGGGACAGACAAAGAGAAGTATGTGCTGTCATAGAGGTCACCTGTTTTGCTGATGTGAAAATCTCTCTGAGAATCAAAGAGAAAGCCAATAACTGTGGACAACTGCATAGAAATCGTCAGCTTTTATATCTAGATTACAAATTTATATTTATACCAATAATAATAATCGGTGCACTTGCTTTTGTGAGTAAATGCCTAACTAGCAGCTTGGATGAGCTTGGATTTTCAGAAGAAAAAAAATCAACCAACTCGCACATTACGAATGCAAACTGTAATTGGAACAGTTGAAATATGCAAGGCTTTTCTCAAGTTTAAAATGTGACATTGTTTTCGTTGTCTTACAGTCCAGCGATGGAGCTTTGTATCTTTGTTAGAAACCAACTCTTTCTTTAGAATAAGAGATCAAATACTTTAAACAGAAGGGAACATACGTACATGTATTTGATATATATATATATATACATACATACATACATATATATATATAATAGCAGTTGCAAGTAAATATTATGCAAAAGTGAACAGAGTGCTAAGCTGCCGTGCACAAGAGAAATTTGCATTAAAAGCTTATACCTTTTTCGTTACAATCACTAATTTCGCTGTAAAATGATTCTTCAATCACAGTGAGTTGAGACGCATTGTTCCATCGTAATTTCCATGAATCCTCAACTTTTTAAATGAAGCTTTCTTCTCTAATCTCTCTCTTTTTCTCTCTAACTTTCTTTCTTTCTTTCTCTCTCCCTCGCTATTACATACAGACATTTCTATACACACGAAAGAAAACAAATCGTAATTAGCTGAATGTTTAAATCCAGTTAAAGAATGTTTTGTCATAACTTGGTAACCAGGTTATCGAACTCTTTGCCACTTACGACAGGAATGAAATAATTACAGAATGCTGTATACAAAATGTTAATGTAGGGTTCAAATATACTGAATTTGTAAAGGATAAATTCCGGAAATACCTAATTTTCAGAGAATACTGAATTCAGATATCTTTGTCATTACAAGAATTTCTTTTATGTAGGAAAATTTTCCTGGACGTTTTGAAATTTAATATATTTGGTTAGCAAAGCAGATATTGCTGGATTTAAAAGATAGGAGAAACGGGTTGCTTTGATATTCATTCCTTTCCAACGGTAGGGAAAATAGTTTGGAATGAAGACTAATAATGAACTGAATAGAGTAAAAATGACAAACCGAAAAGAAAAATAAGGTGCTGGATTATTAAGGGGAGAAATATGACGCATGGTTGTCGAAATGTTTGTGATAAATTTCACTGAAACATCGAAACTGTGTCGCAGATTCGGTTCAACGAGAAATAGCCCCAATCTGAACTGCTTGCCAGTTTGGAAATAAATCCTTACAATTTGGTCATAGAATAAATAAAAGTAAGGAGTAAAAGACTTCTACTAAACATAATTTAGTCAGATTCAAGTAAATAA
Source organism: Octopus sinensis (assembly GCF_006345805.1). Classification (NCBI taxonomy): domain Eukaryota; kingdom Metazoa; phylum Mollusca; class Cephalopoda; order Octopoda; family Octopodidae; genus Octopus; species Octopus sinensis. The sequence continues at coordinate 153,448,073 of NC_043000.1, read as the reverse complement.
TCCATTCACAGATTGCATTTGAAGCATGCTACTGTTTTAAGTATCGTTCAGAGAATTTGTCGAAAGAAAACATGGTACTGAATTGAAATATTGAAACCATTTTCATTGGCATCATCTACGAGGTTATCACCTAGCATACATATGTGTGAATATGTGTATGAGTATGAATGTGTGTGTGTTTGTGTATGTTGGATACAGCGTGAGACGACTGTTGTTATCGCTAGGCCTAACTCATCGTAAAGTCAATACCACCATGACTGATATCCAATCTACAGTGGAGAAGGCTAGCCACTGGATTTGTTTAAAAAGAGACGATGAGCGATGGCTAGAAGGATATTGAGTTTAACTTCATAACCAGCTGATCTAGCAAGTAGGGCCTCATATCAGTGAGGGGGGCCGGTGCGCATTGATGCCGTCGAGAGGTAGGCCCCGAAACGGCGCGCATTCTCTCCTGATGACCCCATACACTTGCTGGCTTCCAGTATACGGAGCTTTTGACTGGTAGCACTTGCATGTGCAGGTTGTTTGCCAGACATCTATGT
>NC_043000.1:153420031-153442531 GCF_006345805.1 Octopus sinensis | reverse complement strand
AGAAGAGGTTGATTGTGAAGCATCATTTATGGGAATAACAGAATTATAAGAAATAACGGGACACGTTACAGGCTAGCGTGATAGAAAACAGAAAGCTGGGATTTTTCGGAAATATAAGCTAATGCAATTGAATTGAGATTGCTGCAATTAGGAATGGGAGGACGTAAAATGCGTGGCAAGATATCGTGTAATTTTGACATTAGCTGATAGCATATTGGTACTTAAGTCAAATGAACATGAACAAGTAGAACATCAAGGAGAAGAGTATTGATCATTGAAGCTAAGTGGGATGAACAGGATAACATTGAGAATACCGGAATATATAGTTCGTTAATATAAAGAGCGTGGTGGTCTTGTATTAGAGAATAAAACTTGGTGTATCGCTCACAAGCAAGTTTTAACTGTTGAGACATTGCCCTACAGACCATTGAAATGACGTTTTATTACAAATTTAGTGTCCTTGACTGACGTAAAGCTTTCCTGGTAGTTTATTATTCGACGATGGATTACACCATTTGGAAGTAAATTGAATTGATATATTTGACATTGTATGAATCCTCAGTCGATAGGTAGGCAACCAATCAATGAAACCAGCAGTATCGATAGCATGTATATTTGTTATATAATGATCATCCCACCCTTTTATTAGAATGAAATTTTCTAAAAGGCGACAAACCTTGACATAGTAAGAGAGTTGACGGACTGAGAAGTTATCTGTTATGTTGTCTCAACTAGAAACCAATTTGTATTTAGGACACTTTTCTTCACAGAAAAACAACAGGAACCAGAAATGTAGCATTCTGCTTCAAAATCGTTAATGTGTCGGACAAAATGCTTAGCGAGAATCCGAGTTCAAATTCCGCCAAGGTCGACATCACCTTTCATCTTTTTCGGGTTGGTAATATATGTACCAGTCAAGTATTGGGGTCAATGTAATCGCCTCTCATCCTTCCCCAAAATCGCTGGACTAGTATCAAGATTTCTATTTTCATTATTATACTGTTGATATCAATATGTGTCTCTGTCTGTTTCTGTTTATCTGTCTCTGTCTCTCTTCTCTTTCTTTCTCCTAACAAAGAGATATCATTTTCTTAGATACGTTAGTTTTTCTGAAGAAACGAAAGTTGAAACACCTTGGCCAAATTGTATGGAAACAGCGAATTAAATCTATTTACTTTATTTTTAATACTGAATTCTATGTAAATTGTAGATTCCTAAGATCATAAGATCAAAATAGTTCTCTTTTTCTCATTCTCTCTCTCTCACACACACACACCCTCTCTCTCTCTCTCTCTTCCTCGTACACACCCACACACACACGTATGTATGTATGTATGTATGTATGTATGTATGTATGTATGTATGTATGTATGTATGTATGTTTGTATGTCACTCATCTGTCTCGCTTTATGACTACGAAGATGACTCTTGAGTCCAGCTTTACTGAGGCAGGGTCTTGCACAGACACTGCATGTCAGCATCATAGGAAGACCCTTCCCATCTGGAAGTGTAACAGCGATGCCCTTCCTGAAATCCCTCCTTACTTTCTCATGTGCAACTCGAGATTTCTCAAAAGTAGCTGTCCCCTCGTGCACAGTCCTTCTCCACCTGCTACGATCAATAGCTATGCCTTCCCATGTGTCAGCAGAGATGCAAGCACCTCTTAAGGAAGCCTTCAGCAAGTCCTTATACCTCAATTTTGGTTTATGTGAATGTCGTTCTCCTTTAGCTAACTCTCTATAAAAGAGTTGTTTTGGCATCCTTGAATCCTTCATCCTGGCCAGATGACCACTCCATAGTTTCTTGCTTGGCATCTCTCACATGATTGCCATGCGCCAAACTCCTGACCTTGGATCACTTTATAATAATTAAAAAATATATATACTTATCTATTTAGTCTTTTCTCTCACGTTTGCCATGCTACACACACACATACACACACACATTATGCGTTTGTATGTATGTATTTACATGGTATATCTTGATAATTTGCACCAGACTTAAAACTTGAAATGTGAGCCACATACCGTAATAATTTTATAAGACCTCATTTCTATTCAATGACACTGAAATTATCAATCGAGACAGTTTTTATAGCAAATACTGTCGAAGTGATGTATCTTGTTTTAAATTTAGTAATGAAAATCTTTTCAATGGCGAAAATGTTATGACAAATATAGAAAAAAAAGTATTACATCAAACTCCATCAAAAGCAATATAAACATCCAGCTTCATATAAACTAATGTAGATTTGAAAGCTCACTGAAGACTAATGGAAAAATTATGACAACTAAGCTGATGTTAAAATTATGACGTCTAACGTAAATTTTAAGACACCTAATATAATATCTAAGATAAATAATATGAACTCTGTTGGCAGTTATGTCAGCTAATGTTAAAGCAAATAGCTAACTACGACATATAATGTTAACAAATTATATCTCATGCTAAAAGAATAACATATGAAATAAAACTGCGATAAGTAAACATGAGAACGGAGGAAAACGCCTTTCAGTAAATTTTCGCATGTTGCTCTGATCAAGATAAAAATATTAACTAATGATTGTCAAACTTGATTCACTTCTCAATAAATGAATGGTCTAACCAAGTCTCAATTAAGTATTAAATATCGATATATTGTATTACAAACAAAACAAGAAACGCTTCCATCGTAAGGCTTTTATTTAATTGGAATTAAGAACTCGAGATTTAGTTACGTCATAAGCTGCAATTCAATAAAATAGAGGTCAATTGAAGTTTTACGACTTCGTCAGATAGAAACTCCGTCAATTTATCAACGAAATAAGAAACTTGAAGAAAAAGAGAAAAGAAAGATGTGGGCCAAAGGAAGCTCTGCAGATTACAACTGATACAAGGTTTTACATAATTGGGGAGCAGTGTAATTGACTTATAAATGAAAGTAGATACTTTAAGGCGCGAAGGCAGCGAACTGCCAGAATCGTTAGCACGCCGGGCGAAATGCTTAGCGGTATTTCGTCTGCCATTACGTTCTGAGTTCAATTCTGATGTCGATTAAATAAGTACCAGTTACGCACTGGGGTCGATATGATCGACTTAATCCCTTTGTCTGTCCTTGTTTGTCTCCTCTATGTTTATCCCCCTGTGGGCAATAAAGAAATAGATACATTAAGGCATTTCATCTGTCACTCGTCGTGAATCTGTCAATCATCACCCTTCTATAAATAACGATTTCTTGCGTTAACGCAAGGCTACACATTTATTAAAGAATAAATTCAATTTTATCGATCTCAATACTTGGCTGACATTCATTGACACTAGATGGATCAAAGAGAAAGTTGACCTCAACGTTATTTGAACACAGAACGTAAAGGTACGCAATTAGAAGCCTAACTGTTACTTTCTCTCCGACGACTTCAATATAGTTTTTTTTCTTTTTTTAAGGCCTTCATTTACGCAAAGCCTTTGATAATTCTCTTCATATTCCAGCTGAAAGAAACTCTGCTAATGTTATACTATAACGATTAACTGTGCTTCAACCAGGTTTGGGTCAATAGGTAGAGATAGACAAGGATCTAATGGATGCTTCGATCTTCAAAGATGTTATATTATTAACAAGTATTCTCCTGTAAACCAACAGATTGATGAAGCATCATAAAAGAGTCTCATCACACACTTTGTCAAAAGATAAATCAGCTGGATATAGTTCATCTGCTACTTATCATACAAAGATTAGGAAGTAAAGGTGATATAGTTAGGAAAAAGGGAGATTATCATACTTTCCAGATACAAGCTTATACTAATTTAGAATTGAGATGAGGCTTTGAGACATGGTATATTAGACAGTTATTTCAAACTTCTCTACAAAAATTATTGTGTAGAAATTAAGTGTTATGAATAAGAGATACTTTTCGTAACGAACAATATTATGACCGTGGATTTAGAAAGGAGAAAGTTATGATTTCTTTTTTAAAATTCATACTCATCTGATGACTCAAGATTGTAACGATTTCTAACAAGCACAAAACCTCTGATGCATTGGAAAGATAAAAGTATGGGTTCAGTTTATTCCTAAACTGTTAGTGAGTACATTTCAACTGGGTACTGAAACGTTTTCAGATTCGGTGAGTCTAATATTTACCACACAACACCTTAAACACTATTTTTGTACATATCCAACACTTGGACTTTATTGAGAGATATGAGAAGTATAAAATTATAACAGAAACGAATAAGTAAAAAAGTCTCAAAGGTCCTTCCAGAGTCATAAGCTCATAAGGCGGGTTTCCCCGATTCTGTGATATATATTGTTAGAAATCGTTACAATCTCGAGTCATCAGATGAGTATGAATTTTAAAAAAGAAATCATAACTTTCTCCTTTCTAAACCCACGATCGTAAATATTGTTCGTTACGAAAAGTGTCTCTTATTCATAACACTTAATTTCTACACAATAATTTTTGTAGAGAAGTTTGAAATAACTGTCTAACATACCATGTCTCAAAGCCTCATCTCAATTCTAAATTAGTATAAGCTTGTATCTGTTAATACTCCTGGAAAGTATAATAATCTCCCTTTTTCCTAACTATATCACCTTTACTTCCTAATCCTTGTATGATAAGTAGCAGTTGAGCTATATCCAGCTGATTGTTTTAAATTTAGATGTGAAAATCTTTTCAATGGCGAAAATGTGATGACAAATATGGAAAGAGTTTTACATTAAACACCATATAAACATCCGACTTCATATAACTAATGTAGATGGTCCGTCGCAGAATTACTCGTTTTTGCTAGCTGAGTGCTCCAGAACACAACGCATCGCCCAGTCCAAGAATCGAAAGCTCATACGTGCGATCATGCGTACAACACCCTAACCACTAAGCTACCCGTCTCCACCATAAAATTATAATATTAATGCATATTTCATGTGACTCAGAGAGTGTAGAATAGAATGAAGTGAGTGAATTCAGTACTAAAACGTTCATGGATCTACAATGCTGTCGCTTCTGTTTCAAGTAGTAGGTTAAAAAAAAAGACTCCGCCGGTTACGACGACGAGGGTCCCAGCTGATACGATCAACGGAACAGCTTGCTCGTGAAATTAACGTGCAAATGGCTGAGCATTCCACAGACACGTGTACCCTTAACGTAGTTCTCGGGGATAATCAGCGTGACACAGAGAGTGACAAGGCTGACCCTTTGAAGTACAAGTACAACTCATTTTTGCCAGCTGAGTGGACTGGAGCAACGTGAAATAAAGTGTCTTGCTCAAGGACACAACGCGTCGCCGGGAATCGAACTCACAACCTTACGATCATGAGCCGAATGCCCTAACCACTAAGCCACGCGCCCTCACTAGTAGTAGGTTACACCATACTCAAATACCGACATAAAATTGTAAATAGATTGCAATTCTACAGGCATTTTAGTTAGAAGAGTTATCTAATTGTATCCAGATTGTTCATTTCATCAAGTCTTTTTTACTTCCCACCACACGTGAGTGCTGAGCGAATGTCTGAGACAATATTCTTAGGTATGTTTCAACACGTCCTCCCATCTACAAAAGAAGGGAATTCAGCACCCCTTAAATGATTAACGAGAGTTTATGTTACTACTGTGGAAGCATGATATGCTGCCTAAAATTCCACTTTACCAATAGAAGTATATATCTGAAGTAAAAGACTTGCAAGATGGTTATTCAGAAAAGAAAAGATGCTGTTGGAGATTGGTATGTAAATGGTTTTGGTCGATGGTATTTTATTAGACTTTAAGAATTCTTAAGTTCACATTTCTTTAGTCCAAAAGACCTTACAAACAGATATAGTATACAGATTTATACATATTCACTATATCATTTGCTGCCAATATCTCTCTGGTCCTAATCAACGAAATCCTCCTAAATTTTTCCCAGACAAATTGTCTCGGTTAATATACTCAACCATTAAGGCGGCGAGCTGGCAGAAACGTGAGCATCGACTTAATCCGTTTGTCTGTCCTTGTTTGTTCCCCTCTGTGTGTAGCCCCTTTTGGGCAGTAAAGAAATGAGAAACGTTAGCACGCCGGGCGAAATGCTTAGCGGTATTTCGTCTGTCTTTACGTTCTGAGTTCAAATTCTGCCGAGGTCGACTTTGCCTTTCATACTTTTGGGGTCGACAAATTAAGTACCAGTTGCGTACTGGGGTCGATATAATCGACTGGCCCCCTCCCTAAAAATTTGGGGCCTTGTGCCTAGAGTACAAAAAAAATATATAACCATGGCCAACTTCTTTTGTTATAAAAGTACAATAAGGCTGATGGAATCGCTTAAAAATGTGTTGTGCTCCGAAGCTGGCCCGTGACCTCAATTTTTCAAAAGATCTTAAAAGTTACTTCACAGGCAATTAAGTATTTACTCTGTTAAACAACCCATAATATGGATTTTAAAAATTTATATCCACTTGAGATTTTCCATCTTGGACCACACAGCGACAACCAGGAAACCACCATCCGGTCGATCAGTATGCTAGAAAAAACAGTCAAATTTCTCTTGTATCTCATCCTACCATTTTAAAGTGAAATTATCTATTGGACAGTGTGGTCATTTACGAAACAATAATTCCAGCCTCTTAAATGGTAATTTTCGTTGTTTAGAGACCGTGACCATGTTGGAGCACTGCTATCACGTTTTTTTTTAGAGTATGACGGAAAATATTCCAGTATGATAGTTTATTGTTCTCTATTTTACTAATTGGGTAAGTTGCAATTTTCAACTCAACATCAATTTTCATTTAAGCGCCAAGATTATATCACTAACAGATATATACATGCACACTCACACACACACACGCTTAAGCACATACATACACACACACATACATACTTACAAACGCACGCACACGACAGGTTTTTAATAATTATCCATCAATAAAACATTTCCGCTTACAAGTTACTGGTCAATCTAGGACTCTAGCAGAAGACACTTTCCCAAGGACCCGGGACCACGCGATACGAAATAAACTTCTTAAGGACACAGCAATGCTAGCACCTATGTTGACACATCTTCGCAAAGCCCAAACACGACTTTCACTTTAGCTCTCTTGCATATTTAAAAGAATGTTTCAAACACTCTATTAACATTGTTTATAGAATTTACAGACTCAAAGGTTGTCTTTCAATTATTGGTAAAAGTAATTTATTAGATATATAAATTGTGAATTAATAATTACAACATAGTGGAGAGTGAAAATTGTCGGAATCCGAAGGAATTTTCTGATTTTTTGTTTTCATAACATTTAATTCTACATCTGTGGCGGCGCGTGGCTTAGTGGTTAGGGTGTTGAACTCATGATCGTATGGTTGTGGTTTCAATTCCTGGACCGGGCGATGCGTTGTGTTCTTGAGCAAAACACTTCATTTTCACGTTGCTCCAGTCCTCCCAGCTGGCAAAAAATGATTAATCCTGCGACGGACCGGCGTCCCGTCCGGGTGGGGAATTTCTACGCCACTGAAACCTGGAAACCGGCCCTTATGAGCCTGGCATGGCTCGAGAAGGAACATTTATTTACTTTAATTCTATGCCTAAGACAGAATATTAAGCACTGCTTGATCTTCATTTCTAAGATTTTACATGCATCAGAAACTTCCTTCAAACGAACATTTCAGAGAAGAATTAATCGTACTACCTCTCCCAGTAACCTTGACCTGCATGTTTAGAAGAGTCAGGAAAGACAATGACTCTTGTGACTCTTTCTCAGACTGACAAAAAATCTCAAAATCAAAGTAAACTAATTTGCTTAGAATAATGACCAGTCATCTCATGAGTTTTGATTTGTTATCCCTTAAAGTGGTTAAACTCATTGGTATTTCAGTTCGACTACAGAGAACAGATGACAAATCTTCTTGGAATGTTACCATTGGTAATCTGATGACCCAGTTAGGTAAAACTCATTCACGTAATGCAACTGAATGCACTGTTCAGCAGTTGTGACTTATTGATATCATGCACATTTTGTTTTGAGTATAAATAAAAAGTATTCTTGTCTTTAGACAACAGCAATTAGGAACAAATTATAATTGCTTATATTTGCCTTTGCACTGCTCGGATGTCAAACATATCAGGTCATCCCATAAGTTCTGCCCGATTTCACCTTTTTTTAAACTGAATGGAATTTAATAGTATTTTAGAATATCTAATGGAATTTAAAATTATTTTATGCATTTGTGTACATTTAAACTTATTAAATATTATTTTACAGAATAATAGAATTAAAATTTCTTTGATTAAAACCCTTTCTAATATGGAAGTATCCAAAGAGCATTTTAGACACATAATGCTTTATGAATACAAAAAAGGAAGCTCTGCAGCTAAAGCGACTCGAAACATACGCTCAGTTTATGGGAAAGAATGCTTGAATGAAAGTTTGTGGATAAGCTCCTTGAGGCATTACTTGAAGAAAGTCCTGCATTATCAGTCAATAAAGCTTAGTTCAAAAAATACAACTGTTCATCGTCATCTTCAACAACTTGGAAAGGTTTCTAAACTTGGAAAATGGGTGCCTCATGAATTGTCCAAAAGCAACCGCAAATCCCGAGTTGAAATCTGCTCTTTTCTCCATTCTCGCGAACTCATTTCGCCCTTTTTGCATAGACATGTGACGAAAAATGTATCTTCTATCGAAATGTTAAACGTCGTAAACAGTGGCTTGGTAAAAGGGAAAAAGCTCAACCACAAGCGAGAAGGGAGCTTCATGAGAAAAAGGTTCTTCTCTCTATCTGGAGGGATTGCAAAGGAGTAATTCACTTTGAATTGTTACCACCTAATGCAACAATCAATGCTCAAGTCTACTGTCAGCAATTAGAGCGTTTGAACGAAGCTTTGAAGAAAAAAAGACTCGCTTTAGTGAATCGAGAAGGAGTGATGTTTCATCAGGACAATGCACGACCCCACACTGGAAAGGTCACATCACAGAACACCGAAGAGCTTGGTTGGGAAAAATTCCTCATCCACCTTATTCTCCCGACCTTGCTCCTTCAGACTACCATTTGTTTCATAGTTTACAGAATCTTTTGCGGGACATAATTTTCGTAAGCCAGGAGGAGGTCGAAACTGACATTTCAGAGTTCTTCACTTTGAAACCAAAAGAGTTTTACATTGATGGGATTTAAAAGCTTGTAAATAGATAGAAGGAAGTCATAGATAATCAGGGAAAGTAATTGATGATTAAATTTCAATTAAATATAACGTTTGGTCACTTGTTTTCTTTATTCAAAATTCGGAGAGAACTTATTTAACGAAAGACAAAAGATTCGGTGGTCACCGAAATGACTTTCGACTAGAATCACGTCGTTTCATTCATTATAGCCTATAGCCTATAGTTTCATTCATTATAGCCTATAGTTTAACATTGCCCTGATTTCAACACACCCACTACCATCTCCAAAATAAAAAAGTAAATAAATCAAAATAATGAATAAATGTTTCTAACAAATTTGAGGGACAGGTTGAGTCGACGCCATCGACCTCAGTACTGGATTGATAAAAAGAAACGTTGGAAGGTATTTGAACTCAGAGATTGAAGATCTGGAAGAAATACTGCAGGGTATCGTCGCTCTAACGACACAGCCAGCTGGTCATCATAGAACTGATATGGATATATATATATGTGTGTGCGTGTATGCATGTTTCTCTGTGTGATGTACATACATTTCATAATATATATATATATAGATGAGATGACCCCCTTCGGTCAGATACTGACCATGGGTTTGCACCTAGAGAGTTACCCTCTGAGGCACAAGTCTGGGCAAGGTTGTTTTATGGAAGACCAGCAGTCGCCCATGCATACGCCTTCCCTCTCCACGTCACCGATGTTGTCCAAGGGAAAGGCAACTCATTTCTACAGCTGAGTGAACTGGAGCAACGTGAAATAAAGTGTCTTGCTCAAGAACACAACACGCAGCCCGGTCCGGGATTCGAGCTCACAACCTCACGATCTAACCACTGAGCCACGCGCCTTATATATATATATATATATATATATATATATATATATATATATATATAATGTATGTATACACACACACATACACACATATGTATATATACACACATACATACATGCATATATACATGTATATGCGTACATGTATATATATGTATGCATACATGCAAGCATGCATATAACATAGAAAGGTATATAAAAATGGCTATAATTTTTCAAACCCTTGCTTTAGCGTACGATACTATGAACCTATTTAAGAACAAAACACTTGATCACTACGGGACATCAAACCGATTCAATGTAAATATTCCAAAAGGCAAAAAAAAAATAATTCATATTTAAAAATGAGGTTAAAAATCTGAAGAGTAATTATCGCTTTAATACTAAATCATGTCAGGCATTTAGACATTTAAGCTAACTTCTTAACCAAAATGTCCCAGATTCAGAGAACAGGAGTATGAGCTTCTCATAGTCTTATGCATTCTTATGCATTCACGAGACTTACAACATTGCCATTGGTTATATTTTTCTAGGGCGCAGGAATGTCTCAAACGAATTCAAAGTCTCAGACTCTACTGACTTGAGTTTACTAACTTCAGCTTCAATTAATTTTACTATGTTTCACTTATGCTTCCAATATAACGTTCATATATAGCACCTACACCCATCACTATGTAAAACCATTTTTTTCCCCCAGTCAGTAGACAAGGAATATAAAGCAAAAGATACTGGAGGTAGACCATATTATTATCATGCTGTTAATATAACTGCGTATATGTAATTCATACGTTTTAAATACATATGCGTACGTTTGACATACTGACACATATATACATACCTACATATAGGTGTGTCTACGCTTGTTTGGATAATTTATTGGAAGTAGGAAGGAAGAAGGAAAAACAGATTTACGTGCATATTTAGAGAAACATGAATTTATGCATTGCACACACACACAAACACACTCATAAATATATATATATCAACACAAAAGCAGACACATACTCTTTCACTCTTTTACTTGTTTCAGTCATTTGACTGCGGCCATGCTGGAGCACCGCCTTTTTAGTCGAGCAAATCGACCCCGGGACTTATTCTTTTGTAAGCCCAGTACTTATTCTATCGGTCTCTTTTGCCGAACCGCTAAGTAACGGGGACATAAACACACCAGCATCGGTTGTCAAGCAATGCTAGGGGGACAAACACAGACACACAAACACACACAGATATATATATATATATATATATACATATATACGACAGGCTTCTTTCAGTTTCCGTCTACCAAACCCTCTCACAAGGCATTGGTCGGCCCGAGGCTATAGTAGAAGACACTTGCCCAAGGTGCCACGCAGTGGGACTGAACCCGGAACCATGTGGTTGGTAAACAAGCTACTTACCACACAGCCTCACACGCGCATACATACATACACATACATTTATGCATTCGTAAATTTACCTATATCTATATATTTATAGATCTAAGCTTATATCTATCTGCACATGCGAGAGAGAGAGAGAGAGAGAGAGAGAAAGAAAGAAAGAAAGAAAGAAAGAAAGAAAGAAAGAAAGAAAGAAAGAAGGAAAGAGAGCAAGGGTGAAATGTATTTCTATATATTCACTCATTCAGACACAAATACGCCTCACCACAAACTCATACACACGAGTCCACCCCCAACATCCCAGATACTCATATATATATATTTGTGGTAATATCGACAATTTTCACTCTCGAAATTCCCTTACCTATGATCATTATGCCTGCACCTACGCACTATTCATGCGTTTATAACAAGGTTCAATCCTTGACAAATCATAAATTAATTATATTTCAAAATGTTGGTAAAAAGCTTGCATCCGAACCACATGGTTCTGGGTGGCACCGTGGCCAAGTGTCTTCTACTGTAGCCTTCGGTTAACCAAAGCATGGTAAGTGGATTTGGTAGACAGAAAATGAAAGAAGTTTTTAGTATATATATATCTGTATGTGTGTATGTGTGTTTGTGTGTGCATATATCCGTGTGTGTGTCTGTGCTTGCGCCCCTCACCACCGCTTGACAACCGGTGTTGGTGAGTTTCCGTCCGTGTAATTTAGCTCTTTGACAAAAGAGATCAATAGAATTAGTACCAGGCTTTAAAAAGAAAAAATTACTGTAGTCGATTCATTCGGCTAAAATTCTTCAAGGAGTTGCTCCAGCATGGCCGCAGTCTAATGACTGAAACATGTAAAAGATGAGAGATAACTTAACATTCTTTTATTCTTTTACTTGTTTCAGTCATTTAACTGCGGCCACGCTGCAGCACCGCCTTTAGTCGTGCAAGTCAACCCCAGGACTTATTCTTTGTAAGCCTAGTACTTATTCTATCGGTCTCTTTTGCCGAACCGGTTACGGGAATGTAAACACACAAACATCGGTTGTCAAGCGATGGTGGTGGGGGGACAAACACAAACACACAAATACATACATACATATATGTGTGTATATATATATATATATATACACGACGGGCTTCTTTCAGTTTCCATCTACCTAATTCACTTACAAAGCTTTGGTCGGTCCGAGACACTTGCCCAAGGTGCCACGCAATGGGACTGGATCTGGAACCATGTATTTCGGAAGCACACACATTCTTAATAGTATACCAATAGTATATCGTTTCTTTTGCCGAAACGTTGCATTACAGGGATGTAACAAACCGACACCGGTTATCAAGAGGGGAGAAGGGGACAAACATAAACATACATACACAACTACTCACGCACATGTACATGTACACTTCCATACAGTCTCCGTCTACCAAATTGTTCAAAAAGGCATTGGTCGGTCCGGGGCTATAATGGAAGATACTTGGCAATGTGCTGTGCTGTGGGACTGAACCCAAACCTACGATGTTGCAAAGTAGCTTCTTAACTACACAGCTTTGCCTGCGCCTATTAACATATCTTTCTCTCTCTCTCTCTCTCTACCTGGTAGAGATATGGATATTTTTCTAGCTGGTACTTATTTTATTGACCCCTGAAATAAGGAAAGAGAAAGTCGACCACAGCGTCATTTGAACTTAAGGCATAAGGACAGAGGAAAAGTTGCTAACGGTTTTGCCAGCATGCTAACGATCCTTCCACAGCCGCCTTTATATCACACACACACACACACACACACACACACACACACACACACACACACACGCACACACACACACACGCACGCACGCATATACACATACACACACACACACACACACACACACGCACACACACACACTAAGGAAAGAAATGCAATTATTTGCTTCAAATTTTGGCACAAGGCCAGCAATGTCGGGGAGTGGGGTAAAATCGATTACATCGACATCGTATCAAGCCCGAAAGGATGAAAAGGCAAAATTGACCTCAGCGGAATTTGAACTCAAAACGAAAAGGCGGAAGAAATGCTGCTAAGCATTTTCTTCCGGCCTGCTAACGATTCTTCTATTAAACTGCTGTTGCTGCTAAGGCCCAGATCAGCCCTTCCTCGTCAAGGAACTGAACGTTCTACCTGTGACAAAACAGTTTTTGAAATACATCTTACCTAGAACTAAACTTTTTTTTTCTGTGACTTGCTGCTATTTCTAACAGTTTAAACGCAGTGCAGTATCCCTCCCGGAGGTGTTTATGCCTCATTTGATTGATGCACAATTAGGAAAGTAATAAAATAAAGTTTACGACAAAGGAGTGGCTGTGTGGTAAGTAGCTTGCTTACCAACCACATGGTTCCGGGTTTAGTCCCACTGCGTGGCATCTTGGGCAAGTATCTTCTGCTATAGCCTCGGGTCGACCAATGCCTTGTGAGTGGATTTGGTAGACGGAAACTGAAAGAAGCCCGTCGTATATATGTATATATATATATATATATATATATATATATATATATATATATGCGTGTGTGTGTTTGTGTGTCTGTGTTTGTCCCCCTAGCATTGCTTGACAACCGATGCTGGTGTGTTTATGTCCCCGTCAATTAGCGGTTCGGCAAAAGAGACCGATAGAATAAGTACTGGGCTTACAAAGAATAAGTCCCGGGGTCGATTTGCTCGACTAAAGGCGGTGCTCCAGCATGGCCGCAGTCAAATGACTGAAACAAGTAAAAGAGTAAAAGAGTAAAGAGAATGCTTTTTAGATTTTTTTTTACTCACAATGTAACCATGATCGTACACTGAATCACAAAGCCTCTACATGATTACGCCATCTGCTAAAAACAACAGCCAAATCTCTCTAAAATCATATTCTACTCTCTTTCCTTGTTAAGATAAAGTAGGACTTTATCTTCCTATGATAAAGTAGTATTAGATACTCAGTAGGGAAAAAAACACAGCATGGTCAACGAAACAAAACAAATTTACAGTTTTTACTCGGAAATCATTTACATATTTTATTGTTATTGTCACACAATTTATTGTTATTCTTGCTGCGGTTGTTTGACCCGAGTTTAGCCCTTCAAAGATATTCTAGATGTGGTTATCCTGTCTTTTCAAACATAACTGATTTCGAAAATGCCCTTCCCATTTTTTATAATTATTTTTTTTTTTATATATATAAGTGGATTGTGAATTGAGAATGTTTTGGCTGCTAATTCTAGCAAACTGAGTGGCCATGTAGTGACTCCTCTCTTTGTTCGTCACTCATGTAATCATTATTACCATAGGAAGACGGCGAGCAGGCAACATCGTTATGATGCTGGACAAAATGTTTAGCAGCATTTTGTCCGTCTTTATATTGTGAATTCGAATTCCCCTGAGGTCGGTTTTACCTTTCATCCTTTTGGGGTCGATAAAATAAGTGCCAGTTGATCACTGGCATCGATGTCCCTTATCCCAAATTTCAGGCCTTGTACCCAGAATTATTGCTAAAGGAGGGAGCTCAGCAGATTATGCTCTTTTTACTTGTTTCAGTCATTTGACTGTGGCCATGCTGGAGCACCGCCTTTAGTCGAGCGAATCAACCTCAGAGCTTATTCTTTGTAAGCCTAGTACTTATTCTATCGGTTTCTTTTGCCGAACCGCTAAGTGACGGAGACGTAAACACACCAGCATCGGTTGTCAAGCGATGTTGTGGTGGACAAACACAGACACACAAACATATAGAACAAAAATTTATAAAAGGAAACCATTATGAAGTTTTGCTATTCTCCGTTGTGAGTTTAAATCATATATTGAACAACTTTATCATTTTATTCCGTCAGAATCGGTAAAAATAAATACCAGAGATACACATGATAGACTACGTTCCTTTCCTGTTCATGCATGACGTCTCATTTAGTATTTAAGGTCATTATGCACATCATTGAACTTTGACCTTTCCTGTTTTGTCGCTGCTCTACCGCTATTTTAGAGATTCATGCATATTAAAACAACATTACAACAACAACTAGGGCTACAACTACCAAGGATTTTCCTGCTTGTAGTTTTTGTATTTTTTTACCTCGATGCATGTTACACGGAAATCACTATTAATTGATAACGCTATTAATGTAATTACGTTCACTCCAGCGCAGTTATACTCCAAATCGAACATACGAAAAATTCTCAACGATCGATAGTATTTGAACGCATAACAGTGAAGACTATAAATCTTATAAGTAAAATTATTTTATTCCTTTGTTCGGTCTTTACCGTTTCTGTCACTGAATATAACATATTTTTTCTTAACCCTTTGCTTGTCCACAACCATTTCGTAAGTTTTTACTTAAACGCACGTACTCGTTTTCAGACTTCTAATCATCCCTTGTTTTCATACGTTTTGAGAAAAATAAAACTTTTCTTTCAAAAGTCCTAAATTATTCTGGTGGTTCTAAATAACTGGGAATGTGTATCATATATGATGCATGGACGGTAGGGAAATATATCCTGTATACTCTGTGTATCACATGTGATACGGAATAGGGAAAGGTTAATTTGGACCATTATACACAAGAAATCAAAGATCGACAGGGCCTTGTTGGGGCTTTGTTTTATTTACGTAGCTTTCCCTAAAAGTTATTCTCGCTAAGCTGAAGCTGTGAAATTATGTGTTAGTATTTGAAAGGATTCGATCTCTGTATTTTAAGCTACTTAATTACATGTCATTTGACATTTAAGTTTCGGTGTTTGGCCCCTGAGACGTTTTCTCTCCCCACCACTCTCTCTCCCACCCTCTCTCTCTCTCTCTCTCTCTCTCTCTCTCACACACACACATACATACATATATACATATATATATATATATATATATACCTATCTATCTGCGTTTACCTACCCAGCCATAAGGTATCAGAGACGGTAGGGTCTAGCACTCTGTATATGCATGCGACCCGCTAAACCAGTGTTTGTTAACAATTTTTCTCTATTCCCCTCCTCCTTTTAATATTTCACCAACCCGACCCCACAACATATAATAATGTAAAAATCTTGAAACAACATAGTTTAGTGCATAACATTAACAGCCTTAACATTAGTATCTTTAACATTAGTATCCTCATTAAGAAATCTTGCAAGAATTGCGGTAATTATAATGAATTTTCAAACTCGGAGTGCTTTCTCTGCTAGAATCTCTAAATTTACTCAAGGAATTTTGAAATATCCATATGATGTGTGTGTGCGTGTATGTGTGTGTTGAGTGCTGTGTAAATTTTCTCTGGGTTAAGAATTATGGTGTTAGCTAGCCCTCTTGAATATGGACATCACAATTTGACGGAAATTTACTTGTTTTGAGGTCCTGCTTCTGATGTTGATGTATAATTGCTAACTTATATGAAATTGCCGATAGTAGAAAAAAAGAGAGACGTTTTAACGAGATTCGGACAGTAATCTCCTTGTAACCAATATATATTATCTAGGTCCTTTGGAATTGAATAAATTGGTCGATCGCAGAAATCGGCATTTTAACATACACACACACACACACACACACACACACACACACACACACACACACACACATACTTACATAATGATGTGAAAAAGATATTAAAACAGGAAAAAAAACAAAACGGCGTAAGAAAATTATTAGAAAATTATTAGCTACTTACTTGCATGTTTTTCGTTCCATCATCACCATAATGTAACAGGTACCCCCATTAAGACAAAAGAATTGCTCTTTACTGGAGCATGGCACCAAATTGGATAAAGACATATCAGCTCCGCTGCCATAAGCAGCTTGGTTCCCTTGGAAGGAGTCCGGAGTATTAGGTTGTTCGACTGTTTTCGTCAGATCGTCTGACGATAAATCGCTGTCATAATTTGAAGGTACTATAGCAACTGATTCATCTATAAAATCTGTATTTTCTTGTAGTTTCTCCCACTGTTCGTAGTAATAGTCCAAGAAGCTTCGTTTGTGACGGATTTTCGCCATCCCGTCTGTACTGTCCTCATTTTTCCGATCAAAGCCATTATTACTGGAATCCCGGCCGTTTAAATTGTCATTCACTGAAGATTGGGCTTCAAGTTGCCCGCCACTTATCTGGGTTTTTTGATGTTGTGAAGGTGGCGTTAATGGTGACGGCGGTCGTCTCTGTTTCTCTGATTGTTGTGTTTGTTGTTGTTGTTGTTGTTGTTGTGTTTGCGTGTGGTTGTCTTGTAGATTCCCGTCAGGGTCCGTAACCGAGGACGTCGGGTCACGGTTTGTCACTAATTCAGATGATGAAAGGAAAGTAGACGGAGCAGAAGAACTAGAAGAGAATGAAGGGGAGGGTGTTGCAGGGGACGTCAGTTTGTCATTTGCCACTGGTATGGAACTTGAGGCCGCCGTGACAGCGTCAAGTGTATTAGCTGTAATTTTGGTGGGGTTCATGATATGTTTGCGATCAAGGAGCTTACCTTGTGTTCGGGCACCACTAATAGTGTTATGTTTACTGTTGTTTTTTTGTTGTTGTTGTTGTTGTTGTTGTTGCTATTGTCGGCATTGTTATTCTTTATGTTGTTGGGATGTTGTTGTTGCTTGGATGGAAGGAAGATAGTGTCATTGTTATTGTTAACAAATTTATTTGTGCTACTGTTTTTCTGTTTACTACTAATATTACTACTACTACTACTACTACTACTACTACTACTGCTACTACTACTACTATTATCATTAATATGATTAAAGCTTTTCATACTCTTATTATAGTGTCTGAAATAAATGTAAAATTTATCCTTAACTTTATTTAAATTCGTTTTCTTACTTGGAAGACTTTTGGGGGCATTATTTACATCGTTGACATTTATTGTCAGATGCTGATCGGGCAGAACTGTTATTTTACGCCTTTCTTTCGAAGGTAGAACAAACGGTGACGCTGTTGACCCTACCGACGGCGGCGTCGTCGTCGTGGCTGTCGGCACATTTGCAGGTGTCGACTTTGCCGATGATCGCGACGGCGACAACGCGGGCAACGACGGGGCAGCCTGCGTTGAGTGCGATGTCGGTGTTCTACGTGCAATGAAAGTGTGTGTGGGAGAGGTAGGGTGTGGATCAAAGTGTTTTGTCCGATGCATCTGTGAAGAAGAAGAAGAAGAAGAAGAAGAAGAAGAAGAAGAAGAAGAAGAAGAAGAAGAAGAAGAAGAAGAAGAAGAAGAAGAAGAAGAAGAAGAAGAGGAAGAAGAAGAATTGAGAGGAGAAGGAAGAGAAAAGGAAACATTATTTTGAACAACAGATACTGAATTGTTGATCAGCGAATCAACGTTGTCAAAGGGCCTGGGTAATCCAGCAGAGGCCTCTAAGTTTGACATAGCTTTACTTGTCAATTGTCTTTTAGAACTGACCTGTAGAATATCAATCAGGTGTTTTCTTCCGCTCTGTTTAATCCGTACTAAATCCATCGGTGAGGAGATGTTTTTCTCCACAGTAGCATTCGATAGTTTTTCATGAATATCGTAGTCACCGCGGTCAGAGATAGCTTTGCGATTGCTTTCTTTGTCCCGATTAACGGTGTCCGTGTCGGCAGAAAAATTCTTTGAAATATTTTTAGAACTGTGTAATTTTACCTGTAAAACATTCGTGTCTCTGCCTTTCGTAGAGTTTTGTGTCATTTGCATGTCACTTTTCTTTAACGGAGTGTGTGTTTCCGGTGTGCCAGTCACAGATAAGTCGCGGTTAGTAATGCCAGTAATAATCCGTAATGGTCTGTCTTTTCCTGCGACATGATCCGCTTTCGACGTTAGCACTGAAAGTAAGTGTCCAGAAACAAATGTCTCCTTTGAAATAGCAGGACGCGTGTTCGTGTAGGTATCCATTTCTGGAAGTGATTTGTTGTTTTTGTTAAAAGTGTTGTTTTTGTTATTGTTGCTGTCATATAGACGTCTGTGTGTATGGTTGTGAGGCTTCAATGTTTTGTTTAATTTTACAGTATCACGGTTATGACCGGTAAACACAGCACCACGAGGCTGCTGTGTCTCGGTCTCAGTTTTGTCTTTTAATGATATATCCGTTTCGTTCCCACCAACATTTCCCCTTTTGTCCTCAAAGTCCCAATTGTTTTTTGCATGCTTTTCACTTTTCTCAACCCTAAACAATTCCTTCAACGGATTTGCTTTTACATTTAATGAGGAGAATACAGACGACAAAGTCGATGACGATAACAATAACGTTGATAAGTAATTTTTCGTGCGTGATGTAAGTGATGGTGGTGGTGTGGAAGATGACAATGATGATGAGGATGACGGCAACGATGATGATGATGACGATGTTGATGTGGATGATATAAGTGATGGATGTGATGATGTAATTAATGTTTTCGTTGATTGTGCTGTCGATGTTAGTGGAGAAGTTGATAATGGATCAAACGCCAATGATGGATGTGACGGCGAGGATAATGATGATGATGAAGATGATGATGATGATGGTGATGATGATGATGATGATAGCGATAGCGGTGGTGGTGTAGGTGTTGGTGTAAGTGACGGTGACGGTGAAGGTGAAGGTGAGGATGCGTTTGTCAATGCGTGCATAGTAACGTCTGTTTTGTTAGTGTGGGTAATGTTACCAACTATGTTAGTATACAAAGATGATAAAAGTGTCCGAGTGTTGTTTACGGCACGAACATGCTCGGAGCTTGTTAGATTGGAAAGAGAAGAGGAATTTGTTAACCCGTTATAATCCGAATATCCATTGTGCGTCTGTTGGTCCCGTTGTTTAGTAGGGATCCCTTGGGACCAGCGGTAGAATTGATTAAGGTAAGCCAACGAGCTATTCCGTCCCCGTTGTTGTTGTTTGTAGAGATTTCCATACTTTGGTTGCGTTTGCTGCGTCGAATTCAAACCGTGCAGCTGTAGGAGATTTTGTTGCCGATGTTGTTGTTGTTGCTGATGACGCAGCTGTTGCTGCTTTTGGTGTTGGTGATAATGCTGCTGTTTCTGATGTTGCTGTTGTTGTTGCTGCTGCTGTTGTTGTTGTTTTTGTAATCGCCGGAGTGTTCGTCTTTCTTCTTTTTGAAGTAGAATCAGAAGTTGTGGTTGTTGTTGTTGTTGTTGTTGGTGTTGTTGTTGTTGTTGTTGTTGTGTTTGTGGTTTTCGTTTTTGTTCTTTTTTATGTTCTCGTTCTTGTTGCCGATGCCGCCAGCGTTGCTGATTTTCTGATTTTTTGTGTCCTTGTTGGTTTTGTTGTTGTTGTTGTTGTTGTTGTTGTGTCTGCCGCTGCTCGTTCTGATGATAGTAGTTCCGTTGTGACCCATTGTCTGTAATAATTCGATTCGTTTCATTGTTATTTATGCCGTTGTTGTTGTTGTTATTGTTGCTGGCGGTGGTGTTGTTGTTGGTGGTGTTGGCGTTGGTGTTGTTGGCGGTAGCGGTAATGCTACCGTTTTCAGATGCCACCGAAAACTTGTCCGAGCGAATCGAAGCAGACACGGCTGAATTATTATTGAAGCCTGGCACCAAACTCGGCTGCTTACCGGATAACAACAGCTGCATGGTGGCCAGCGCCGGTGGCGTATGAGACAATACTCGAGAGGAGAGTGACCGTGATGACGGCGACGCCGACAGCAAGGATGGTGACGAAGAAAAGGAGGAAGAAGACAACGGCGGCGATGTCGACGACGGTGGGAACGCCGGTAATTGAAAATGTTGGTAAGGGGATGACGCTGGTAAATTAAACGATGTTGATGGTACCGTTGTTACTACTGCTGCCCCTGCTGCTGCTGATGGCGACGGAGGTGATGCTGCCGATGATAATGGCGATGATGAAGATGACAAGGATGGTGACGACGACGATGGTATTGTAGGCGATGTAGAGACATTCCAGATCAAGAATAGCATGAACAGGAGCGATTGAACAAGACAGAAACATGAGGTAAAAACATATGCAGGCCTGGTAGTAGCCATATTGAATGCAAGAACATTTTGTCTTAGCGTTCCGAGGTGTAGTCTTCCGAGGCGACGGGAGAAGGCATCGAAAGAGAAATTGCTAGTGGCTAATATGCATCTGACGGACTAACTGACTGACTGACTAACTAACAGACAGACAGACGAAGAAACGGGCGGGCGGGTGAGCGGGCGGGCTGGCGGCGGCAGCGGCGGCGGCGGCGGGCGTACAGGGAGGGAGCTAAGCAAGCTGGCTGGCGACGGGTGGGCGGGGAGAAACAAGCAGGCGACGAGCAGTGTCGAGCAGAGCAGAGCAGAGTAAAGATAGGAGGGCGAACAAACTGGCAGTGTGTGCAGGGAGGAGGTTGTGAACGAGCCAGAAGAGCAGTAAGCGGACAGGTAGGGAGGAAGGCGGGGCCCCCACTATATAGATATGAGTGTGTGTGTGTGTGATATATATATATATATATATATATATATATGAGTGTGTGTGTGTGTAATGTTTGTGTGTATGTGTATGTGTGTGTGATTATATATATATATGAGTGTGTGTGAGTGTGAGTGTGTGTGTGTGAGTGTGAGTGTGTGTATGTTTGTGTGTGTGTGTGTGTGTGATTATATATATATATATATATATGAGTGTGTGTGTGTGAAATGTTTGTGTGTGTATGTGTGTGTGATTATATATATATATGAGTGTGTGCGTGAGTGTATGAGTGTATGTATGTTTGTGTGTGTGTATGTTAATATAATATATGTGTGTGTGTGTGTGTGATCGAGGTATGTATTTGTGTGTGTGTGTTGTGTTACTACATCATCCAAGCAGGCAAACGACAGGCAGTCGGACAGACAGACAGACAGACAGAAAGAACTGGAGTTGTGCAAAAAAAAAAAACCCCAAAAAAACCTACAAAAGGAGACAAAGAAAAGAAACAACAACAACAACAAAAGCACAACTATAAAACACACACAGACACACACACACACAAAAAAAAAAACAACAACAAAAAGCAAGGGGAAAACTTCTCCGGCACACACAGGCCTCTTGTCAGACGTGTGCGATGATAGCGTCGTCTCGAGTCAAAGCAAAGACAAACACTTAACCTTTTTTTTTAACTACGACAAGGATTCACAGAAACACGCGTGCGCACGCAATCGCCTACACGCACACGTAAACACATTTTATGTTCAGAAATTCTCTCATACAAAGGCGATACTTACATAAATGTATACACACCTTTAGCGCATATACAAGG
>NC_043000.1:153392860-153419931 GCF_006345805.1 Octopus sinensis | reverse complement strand
TCATTTGACTGTGGCATGTTGGGGGCACTGCCTTTCGTCGAACAATTCGACCGCAGGACTTATTCTTTGTAAGCCTATTTTGCCGAACCGCTAAGTTACGGGGACGTAAACACACTAGCATCGGTTATCAAGTGGTGGTGAGGAGGACAAACACAGACACACAAATACTCTCCCTTTCTCTCTCTCTCTCCTCTCTCACACACACACCACAACACACATAACATATATATGTATGTATGTATATAATAAAATATATATATATATATATATATAATATCGATATATATATATATATACATATATACGACAGGCTTCTTTCAGTGTTTCGGTCTACCAAATCCACTCACTAGGCTTTGTCGGCTCGAGGCTATAGTAGGAGACACTCGCCCAAGGTGCCACACGGTGGGACTGAACCCGGAACCAATTGGTTGGGAAGCAAGCTTCTCAACACACAACCACTCCTGCGCATACATTTCTCAAAATATTAAAAACTGTTTTGTGTTCAATTCCTAATAATATCTAATTAAAAATATATATAATTTTTTAAAACATCAAATGATTACTCGAGTCAAATAATAATTAAAGAGGTAGAAAATGGCCGAGAGGTAGAAAATGGCCGAGAAATACTGAAAACCATTCCTGATTAAGAGGAACTATGATAAAAGGTATATCAGCCATGAACATCCCGACTTTTTCATACATGCATTACATTATCTAAAGTGGCCTTATTTTAGATACGGTTGGGAACTTGAGGGAGAATTAGTTTCTAATTAACAGGGTGGAATTCAAAGAATTGCCACCAGTAGTGGATTTAGTAGAAATCGAACCACTAAGGAGATATTACTAAAAAGTAAATAAGTATGTCAACTCGACAGGAAAAAGAAAAGAAAAAAGCAAAAGGAGAAAAAAAAAGGAAAAAGAAAAGGAGTGTTTTATGTTTAATAATTTTAGAGGAACATATAAGGGTTCAAATAATTGTATGGTAGACGATAATTAAGTGTTAATTAAATACATGATAAAAACGGACAGTTTAAAAAGATTAATGGCGATGCACGTGATGAGGGACGCATGCAGCCATTCACAACCCCATTATTGTATAATCATTTCATCATATTCGTTCTATGTATTGTCCCCTCTGTGGTGTCCTGTCTGTCTGTCCTTGTTTGTCCCCACCCTCTATGTTTGGGCCCTTGTGGCTAATAAAAAAACCGAGGGAGAATTAGTTTCTACTCCCATAAGGTCGAGAACCACATCGAGAATTCTTCATTGATTCGAAATAATACAAATTTTAGTGAAATGTGGTAGGTGAGTTACGGTAGGTGGGGGGGTGAAGGAGTAAAGGACTTTGTTATGGAGGTGGAGACGGCGACGCCAGTCATGGTAGTAGTGATGATAGTGACAATCGCTATGAGTGGTGGTGGTGTTGCATAAAAATGAGAAATCGGTAATGGTACATGCTAGAAATGAGGGTGGGGCGGAATAGGCGGAACAACAACAACAACTATAACAGCAGCACCCGCATCAACAATAACTACTACTACTACTACTGCTGCTGCTACTACTACTACTACTACTACTACTACTACTGCCGTAGTCATTGCGTTTCTATAATTGGCCTTCTGTGTATATGTCTAGCGGTGGCTCTCTGCTAGTAGTGGGGACGTGAAGTAGGAGAGTTACAGCAACGGGTGGGGCTCCGGATGATGATGATGGTGATGGTGATGATGGTGGTGGTGGTGGTAGCAGTGGTAGCAGTGGTGATGGTGGTGGTGGTGGTGGTGATGGTGGTGGTGGTGGTGGTAATGGTGGTACTTCAATCAATCTGTATTGCCACACTTGCTGGAACAGTTGTTGCTGCTATTGTTGTTGTTGCTGCTATTGTTGTTGTTGCTGCTATTGTTGGCATTTCTGACGATTGTCTTATGTGTATGCTTAGTGCTGTTGATACCATTGTTGCATTTATTGTTGTTGTTGTTGTTGCTGCTGCTGCTGGTGCTGAGGATGATGATGATGATGATGATGATGATGACGATGATGACTAGAAGGAGGAGGACGGCAACAACGAAGACGAAGAGAAGGAGGAAGATGACAACGATAATGATGACAATGAGTATAATTACACTGTAGAAGAGTAACTGTCTTGAAAAAATGACAGGATGGTCTCATTTGGAACGACTTCGATCAAAGGTGCGCTCTATCACATCTGTATCATGATGCTGATGATAATGATAAAAATTATGATGTTAATAATGATGATGAGTATGATGATGATAATCCTTTCTGCTATAGACACGCGGCCTGAATTTGGCGGGGAGGGGTACTGTCGACCCCAGTACTCAACTGGTACTTAATTTATTGACGCCAAAAAGATGAAAGGCAAAGTTGACCTCTGCAGAATTTGTATTCTATTAAGCATTTCGCCCGGCGTACTACAGATGTGATAGAGCGCACCTTTGATCGAAGTCGTTCCAAATGAGACCATCCTGTCATTTTTTCAAGACAGTTACTCTTTTACTTTTTTACTAGTTTCAGTCATTTGACTGTGGCCATGCTGGAGCACCGCCTTTAGTCGAGCAAATCGTCCCCATGACTTATTCTTTGTAAGCCCAGCATGGCTACAGCCAAATGATTGAAGCAAGTGTAAGATAAGCGATAATATACTCTTTTACTTTTTTACTAGTTTCAGTCATTTGACTGTGGCCATGCTGGAGCACTGCCTTTAGTCGAGCAACTCGACCCCAGGACTTATTCTTTATGAGCCAAGTACTTATTCTATCGGTCTCTTTTGCTGAACTGCTAATTTACGGGGACGTAAACATACCAGCATCGGTTGTCAAACGATGTTGGGGACGGGGATAAACACAGACACACAAACATACACACACATATACATATATACGACGGGCTTCTTTCAGTTTCCACTCACAAGACACTTGCCCAAGGTGCCACGCAGTGGGACTGAAACCGGAACCATGTGGTTGGTAAGCAAGCTACTTACTACACAGCCACTCCGATGCTGGTATGTTTACGTCCCAAGGTGCCACGCAGCCACTCCGATGCTGGTATGTTTACGTTCTAAGGTGCCACGCAGTGGGGCTGAATCCGGAACCATGTGGTTGGTAAGCAAGCTACTTACCACACAGCCACTCCTACGCCTGTGAGCTATTCAAGAGAGATTTAGCTGCTAATTCATGTAGACTGAGGAAAGTATTGAGGCTCTACGCATTAAATTCGCTTTCACCTTTCTAGTGAAGTCTTTCGATTTCTACTAAAGATGTTTACGCTATAGTTTCCGTTGATGTTTATCGTAAGTTTTAGAACTGTGAA
This sequence comes from Octopus sinensis, assembly GCF_006345805.1. Taxonomy (NCBI): domain Eukaryota; kingdom Metazoa; phylum Mollusca; class Cephalopoda; order Octopoda; family Octopodidae; genus Octopus; species Octopus sinensis. The sequence continues at coordinate 153,416,604 of NC_043000.1, read as the reverse complement.
ACAACACCAATATTGTTGTTGTCATCCTCTTCGTCGTTGCTGCTGTAAAATCCAAAGTCAGCCCTAAATCGAGAGTTATATCACTAGACACTCTACAGCCTGCTCGTGAAATTAACGTGTAAGTGGCTGAGCACTCCACAGACACGTGTACCCTTAACGTAGTTCTCGGGGATATTCAGCGTGACACAGAGAGTGACAAGGCCGGCCCCTTGAAATACAGGTACAACAGAAACAGGAAGTAAGAGTGAGAGAAAGTTGTGGTGAAAGAGTACAGCAGGGATCACCACCATCCCCTGCCGGAGCCTCGTGGAGCTTTAGGTGTTTTCGCTCAATAAACACTCACAGCGCCCGGTCTGGGAATCGAAACCGCGATCTTATGACCGCGAGTCCGCTGCCCTAACCACTGGGCCATTGCGCCTCCACTAGACACTCTATACATAGTGATAGCAACTTTTTTTCCCCCAAACGTCTAATGCATCGCTGGCGTACTTGTTTGGAACTGAAAATAACAACCATACTCAGCCATTGAGAAGTTTATTTTTGAAAACAGTGAGAAAGATAATATTCACAGATAACTAAGGCTGCGAGCTGGTCGAATCGTTAGCTGGCCGGGCGAAATGCTAAGCGGCATTTTGTTGGTCTTCCCGTTCTGAGTTCAAATTCCGCCGAGGTTGACTATACCTGTCATCCTTTCAGATTTGATAAAATTAGTATCAGTTGAGTACTGATATCGATGTAATCCACTTAATCCTTCCACGAAATTCCTAGTCTTGTGCCAAAATTTGATATCAATATTTACAGATATGAGTGACTGTGTGGTAAGCTTGCTTACTAACCACACGGTTCCGGGTTCATTCCCACTGCGTGGCACATTAGGTAAGTGTCATCTACTGTAGCTTCGGGCCGACCAAAGCCTTGTGAGTGGATTTGGTAGACGGAAACTGAAAGAAGCCCGTCGTATATATATATATATATATATTTTTTTTTTTTTCTTATATATATATATTTCTTATTTTGATAATCAGTGAATAAACTTCACTGAATATAGATATATACAATTACGAAGTCGAGGCAAATATCACCGGCTGACCGGTGTCTGCTACTCTAGGCCGATGAAGGACAACGATCCTGAAACACGTGTCCCTAGATGCAGTTCCGGCAGCCGGGGGGGTTTGTCTCCCCTCCGTATATCTATGTAAGGACACAGGGAAAAAATGTGTCAAAGCTATCAGGAGGCGTTCGATGCTTGCTAGGCTATACAGCGGTGGTGTACCCCCTACTGTCACGTTCTTGTTAGATTGACAGTATACAACCATTCTATCGCCCCACCACCGTACATGTCTCTACGAGAGATTTAGAAATTCAATATTTCTTTTTATATATATATATATATAATATATATATATATATATATATATATATATATATATATTATATATATATATAAAGTACCAGTAATGATAAGGCTGTTGACTTGAGAACGCAAACATGGTTTAAATAAACAGTAAAACTAAATAGTCTTTATTCCTTCATGCCAAGTTTGAAGAAAATATCTCTTTTGCAGACAATAGTGCAATTGAATAATAGGTATGTGCGGAGGTACACAAAAATTTAGCCAGAATTTATATGGCAAGGCAGAAAATGGAGAAGATAATTAATTGACAAACATCAACTTACAAATATTAGTTAGATCTATTTATTAATTACAATCATATGAATGAATAAATAAATGAGGATAAATGAGTGAATATAACTCTATCTTACAGCTGTTTCTGTTTTAGGGGTCCAGTATGACACATCATACCAAGATTATACAAAGATTGTATAAACATTGAACAAAAATTGGGCAAAAATTGGAGGAGTGGCTGTGTGGTAAGTAGCTTGCTAACCAACCACATGGTTCCGGGTTCAGGCCCACTGCGTGGCATCTTGGGCAAGTGTCTTCTGCTATAGCCCCGGGCCGACCAATGCCTTGTGAGTGAATTTTGGTAGACGGAAACTGAAAAGCCTGTCGTATATATGTATATATATATATATATATATATAATATATGTATGTGGTGTGTGTCTGTGTTTGTCCCCCTAGCATTGCTTGACAACCGATGCTGGTGTGTTTACGTCCCCGTCACTTAGCGGTTCGGCAAAAAGAGACCGATTGAATAAGTACTGGGCTTACAAAGAATAAGTCCCGGGGTCGATTTTCTCGACTAAAGGCGGTGCTCCAGCATGGCCGCAGTCAAATGATTGAAACAAGTAAGAGTAAGAGACTCTCTGATGAAGCATTGGGGTTCAAATTTTGTCCAATTTGTTCAATGTTTGCACAATATTTGTATAATCTTGGTATGATGTGTCGACTTTAGCATACTGGAAGCCCAAAGTAGAAACAGGTGTTTGAATAGATTTATATTCACTCATTTATCATTATTTATTTATTCATATGATTGTAATTAATAATTATATCTAGTTGATGTTTGTAAGCTGATGTTTGTCAATTATCTTCTCCATTTTCTTCTTTGCCTTACATATACATATATATATATACAATTGCAGCGTGGAAGGTGTTTATAAGCCATTTAAGAAACACACAAAAGCCGTTCGATTCACTTCAACATTTAAGTTTAATTTGTCAAAATATTTTCGTCGCTATAAGACTGCGACCTGTTCACTGACAAAAATCCGTGCTGCATCGGATTTTTGTCAGTGAACAGGTCGCAGTCTTATAGCGACAAAAATATTTTGACAAATTAAACTTAAATGTTGAAGTGAATCGATCAGCTTTTGTGTGTTTCTTAAATGGCTTATAAATACCTTCCACGCTGCAATTGTTTTCGTTTCAGCACACGATCTCAGATCAAATATTACTTGCTATGCGAGTACATCTCCGTAATATATATATATATATATATATATTTTATTTATATATAGAGGGCATAATTATACATACATGCCAGGAGGCATTATATATACTTGCCAAACGCTAAGAGGGACAATCAGTCATTTCTACCAAAAATATTACTAATCCCACCGAATGCAATATATTATATATATATATATAAATTAATAAATAAATAAAACATGCATATATACATACATATATGTACGTACCTACCTCTACATGTATATATACATGCATATATGGGTACAGGACACCAAAAAAAAAAAAAACGTCGAACACAATGAGAAATGAAAACATAAACACAAAACCAAGGAAATGAATATTTTTTTAAGACAATGAAAAAATAGAGTACAGGACATACAAAACAAGGAAAATTCCCCTTCTTCAGTCGCCTTTGTTTCATCTACTCCACGTTTCGAAGGTCAAGGCGATACATGTCTTCAATGAAATTTTCCTTATATATATATATATATTAGTCAATTTAGGGTAGCAAAAGAATTCAATAGAAATTTATCGCTACCAGCGGCCTGGTGGAAAAGAGAAAATAGTCATCGACTAAATATATAAATATAACAATTTAGGAGTGCCCTAACGGTCACTGTCCACCAGAAAGAGGCAGCCATAACTCACACCGCCAAGTATAGTAATTCAGAAATTAGGTGAAAATTTAAAAACATTTACCCTAATTCATCTTTTAGACGTTGCAACGTTTCTGTGTCATTAATGATTAAATTAGCTTAATAAATTAAATTAAGCCAATCTACCATAGGTTACACTTCATCAGTAAAAAATCTGGGAGAGACAAATATACACGAGGCGTCTGTATCGATGGCTACGGAATATCTGTCTTAAAATTTTCAGACTGACGTATTCGCGCCAAACTTATCAGCAGTAAATATAAACTGCCGATTCAATCTCAGAATTATTCAGAAAATATCAATTAGTCAATTTAGGGTAGCAAAAAAATTCAATAGAAATTTATCGCTACCAGCGGCCTGGTGGAAAAGAGAAAATAGTCATCGACTAAATATATAATATAACAATTTAGGAGGACCCTAACAGGTCACTCGTCCACCAGAAAGAGCAGCCATAACTCACACCGCCAAGTAGTAGTAATTCAGAAATTAGGTGAAAATTTAAAAACATTTACCTAATTCATCTTTTAGACGTTGCAACGTTTCTGTGTCATTAATGATTAAATTAGCTTAATTAAATTAAATTAAGCCAATCTACCATAGGTTACACTTATCAGTAAAAAATCTGGGAGAGACAATATACACGAGGCGTCTGTATCGATGCCTACGGAATATCTGTCTTAAAATTTTCAAGGACTGACGTATTCGCGCCAAACTTATCAGCAGTAAATATAAACTGCCGATTCAATCTCAGAATTATTCAGAAAATTATCAATTAGTCAATTTAGGGTAGCAAAAAAATTCAATAGAAATTTATCGCTACCAGCGGCCTGGTGGAAAAGAGAAAATAGTCATCGACTAAATATATAAATATAACAATTTAGGAGTGACCCTAACAGGTCACTCGTCCACCAGAAAGAGCAGCCATAACTCACACCGCCAAGTAGTAGTAATTCAGAAATTAGGTGAAAATTTAAAAACATTTACCCTAATTCATCTTTTAGACGTTGCAACGTTTCTGTGTCATTAATGATTAAATTAGCTTAATTAAATTAAATTAAGCCAATCTACCATAGGTTACACTTCATCAATTGTTATATTTATATATTTAGTCGATGACTATTTTCTCTTTTCCACAGGCCGCTGGTAGCGATAAATTTCTATTGAATTTTTTTGCTACCCTAAATGACTAATTGATAATTTTCTGAATAATTCTGAGATTGAATCGGCAGTTTATATTACTGCTGATAAGTTTGGCGCGAATACGTCAGTCTGAAAATTTTAAGACAGATATTCCGTAGGCATCGATACAGACGCCTCGTGTATATTTGTCTCTCCCAGGTTTTTTACTGATGAAGTGTAACCTATGGTAGATTGGCTTAATTTAATTTAATTAAGCTAATTTATCATTAATGACACAGAAACGTTGCAACGTCTAAAAGATGAATTAGGGTAAATGTTTTTAAATTCACCTAATTCTGAATTACACTACTTGGCGGTCTTGTTTTGTGAGTTATGGCTGCTCTTTCTGGTGGACGAGTGACCTGTTAGGGTCACTCCTAAATTGTTATATTTATATATTTAGTCGATGACTTTTTCTTTTCCACCAGGCCGCTGGTAGCGATAAATTTCTATTGAATTTTTTTGCTACCCTAAATTGACTAATTGATATTTCTGAATAATTCTGAGATTGAATCGGCAGTTTATATTTACTGCTGATAAGTTTGGCGCGAATACGTCAGTCTTGAAAATTTTTAAAACAGATATTCCGTAGGCATCGATACAGACGCCTCGTGTATATTTGTCTCTCCCAGGTTTTTTATGATGAAGTGTAACCTATGGTAGATTGGCTTAATTTAATTTAATTAAGCTAATTTAATCATTAATGACACAGAAACGTTGCAACGTCTAAAAGATGAATTAGGGTAAATGTTTTTAAATTTTCACCTAATTTCTGAATTACTACTACTTGGCGGTGTGAGTTATGGCTGCTCTTTCTGGTGGACGAGTGACCTGTTAGGGTCACTCCTAAATTGTTATATATATATATATATATATATATTACGGTATCGACCAGCCTATCGGGTGTTGTACATCACAGTTCACAATGCGCTTCGCTTTGTTTTAGCTTCCGAATGGCGCTAATCAGCTGGTTAGGTCAGCAGGCTAACATTCTCCATGATAAGAAGGCTGTTCCGTCACAGGCTCACCCATTTACAGTTGCGTCAAAAGGTAGAAAGTGAAATATAGTGTTTTGCTCAAGAGGAGAACGCATCACCCGGTCTGGGAATCGAACCCATAATCTAGTGACTAAGAGTGCAATCTCCTAACAACTAAACCACGCACCTTCACACACACACACACACACACACACACACACACGCAAACACATACACGCATATATATGTGCATCTATCTTTATATATAGCGAGATAGATAGATAGATAGATAGATAGATAGATAGATAGATATAATAGATAGATAGATATGTTTCTTTATTAGCCACACAGGGCTGCACACAGACAGAACAAATTACAAGTAGAGCTTTTTTCTTTGGGGATAAAAAAGAGGGGGTTGGTTTTCGATCAAAAGGATCGTAAAAGGAAAGAAAGAGGACAAAAAAGGGGACGATTTTTTTAAAAAACGGGGGGGGGAGGGAAAAAAAGTTGATCAATAGGGATCGTAATCACAGAAATGTCAATATGAAGTGTAAAGAGGAGGACAGGTGAGGTTTAACCCGTGGAAAGAAAAGCCTACGGAAGACCACGGTACCTCGGTCAATGAAGTCACATGTTATATTTTTTTTTTTTTTTTTGCAAATAAGCAACTCTCTGTATTAATTTTCACGGTTCATAGAATCATAGTCAAGGTGGCTCGTCATTCATACGTGCCATCCTTGCTACATTCACCCATCTTTTTTTAAAACATTCACTAGACAAAACTTGCCTCTCTACTCTCACTTTCCTCTTCAAGTGATACTTGAAGAAGTTGATGAGAGATTGACCAGAGAGGAAAGTGTTTGTTTCTAATCCTTTCAGGCGCGTCCACCAGATACATTCTTTCGCCATAGCCACAAGTATGATAAAAATAGCTCTTCCTTCCCGTTTGAAGGAAGGAAGCGTGACGATATTAACGATAGACTCGGCTGATAAACCGACACGTCCGACACGTGACAGCAGTCGTTCGACATAAGCCTACAGGTCGGAAATTGCTGGACACTGCACGATTGCGTGCAGAGCGGTTTCGTCGCTCTGCCCGCATCTCGGGTAGGTCGGCCCCGTGTTTCTCGAGCCATGCCTATAGAGCTTATCCCGAACGGGTAGCGCTTCTCGGTAGCACCGCCAGGGCAGGGATCTCTGGAAGTTGTCCATAGGTCCTGGGCCGAAAGTTGTTTGAAACAGGCGGATCAGGTATTCCTCGTCGACGCCCAGGTTTGCCCCGAGATCTTCGTCGTACCTCCCCTCCACTAATCCCCTATAGAATGCTTTGGTTGTGTTGAAGTCACTCAAGGTCGACCCAGGGCGGCAGAGTTGCTTGAGAGCAACGCGACACTCGCGGTGTCATTCGCCCTTCCTCGGCCTCTTTTTGATCCACGACTGCAGTTCGGTCATGGAGACGAGTTGCGGGAATGCGTGCCTCACAAACGGCGACCATACCTGTTCACCGTCGTCTACATAGAGCCGGAGATGTCGCAGTCTCAGCGCGTGTCTGCGCATCATCAACCACGGCATGCCCAGCCCTCCTTTTAACGGGTTTGACAGCAAATGGATCGCCTGACCATCAGGACGCATCCTTTCCACAAGAAGCGGAAGAGAATGCGTTCTAGTTTGGTGATGGTAGGGTCGGGACAAGGTACGACGGTCAGGCGGTAGTAGATGATAGACGCGATGTACATGTTCGCCACCTCCGCCCGACCTTTTAGGGACAGTTTCCTCTCGGCCCATTGCCGGGCGAGAATGACCACCCTACTCGTTATCTCGTTCCAGTTTTTCTCCATTTGGAGGTCCGGACCGAACCAGACCCCGAGCAACTCAACCGGGCCGTCTGTCCAGCGTCCCACAACGGAGGTACTGGTGGACGGCATGGGCTTGCTTCTCCAGGTGCCGAGCCGCAAGCCCACTGACTTTTCCCGGTTGATTTTTGCTCGTCACCGCTTCGTAGTCTTTCAGTGTCTCGCCGACCCGCTCGATGTGCTCGTGGCTTGACACTATGACGGTGACGTCGTCCGCGTATGCAGACACGCTCGTCTCGCATCCCAATTCTCGCGGGATGCCCCTCAGAGTCGCCAGCTTCCGCAGTAGTGGCTCAAGAGTCAATACGTATAGAAGCGCCGAGAGGGGGCATCCCGGACGGACCGAACGTGCAATGTCGAAAGGTCTCGATAGATGTCCATTTACGCGAATTACCGAACGGATGCCTCTGTACAAGGCAGCTATCCAGCCGCGGAAGACGGGACCGAAACCAGCGGCTCTCAGGACTGCCTCCAAGTATCGATGGTCTACCCTATCGAAGGCTTTCGATTGATCCAAGTTGATCAGCGCCTCACCCATGCCAAGTTCGTTAACTACCCTTTCTATGATGTAGCGCATCAGATGGAGGTTGTCATGGATGCTCCGGCCCGGCACGGCGCACGTTTGTGCGTTGTCGACCAGTTTCTCGATGACAAGCGCCAACCTCTTGGCTAACACCTTTGTCAAAATTTTCAGGTCTGCATTGAGCAGAGTGATTGGTCTAAAGTTATCTATAATGTTCCCCTTGTTTGGATCTTTCTTCAGCAGTGTTACAGCTCATCGACTCACAAAACCGGGTATGCTCCCGTTTTGCTGCCAGTTGCAGTATACCGCTGCCAAGACGTCTCCAAACAAGTCTGGCATACAATTGTAAAACTCGTAGGGCAGACCATCCAAACCCGGCGATTTGTCTCTCGAGCATTCTGCCACCGCGCCCCGCACATCCGCCGCCGTGATGGCACCTTCGCAGCACTCTGCCTCTCTTGCCGAGAGTCGTGGTAGGCTGTGCAGGTAGGCACTGAAGTCCACCCTGCGTTCACGCTCACCACTCGTCCCGTACAGTCGGGCAAAGTGCCGCTGAAATGTCTCGCACATCTTGCTGGGCTCGAGCAATTCGCGCCCTTGTTCATCTACCAGAGACCGAATGGTGGCTTTGTTGCCCTGCTGCGCCTCCACCACCCGGGCCTCCCTCGCGGCTCAACACCTTCCATCCTTAGAGCCCGCATCCTAGCCCTGACAGCACACCCTTCGTGTTTGGCGTTGAAGTGTTGGTCAAGGGCTAACCTTGCTGCCAAAACGTCGGGTGTGATGCCGCTTCTTATTGCCTCTTCTAACTTCTTAACTAACTCACCCTCTACTCTATTTCTATCTACGGCTAGTGCCTTGCTATATCTTATTGCTTCCGCTTTTACTGCTCTCTTGAGGGCGAACCACCATTTGTTGTTGACAATGGCTCCCGTTAAAGCCCTTTTTACTAACGTGTTGATTCTGTCTCTGAAAACTTGTCTGTACGGGAATGATGCATTCAGGCCCCTGTCTATGTGCCTTATCTAAGTCTAGCGTACACGTCACGAATTTGTGATCCGTGTAGCTGACTGTGTGGAATTGTGGACATCCTAAGTTATCCTTGTCTACTGACCTACACAGTATCCTATCTAGATACGATCTCGACGACCCACTGCGGTTGCTCCATGTCCACGTTGGTGCATTTGGGTGGTCGAGTCGGTACCTGTCAGACAGTTGAAATCGTCTGAGCAGGTCTCTGAGGCATTTGCATCCCCTTCTGTTTTTGTCTCTCCCCACATAGATAGATAGATAGATAGATAGATAGATAGATAGATAGATAGATAGATAGATAGATAGATAGATAGATAGATAGATAGAAATGCACACACATATACAGACACAACCACTTTGCCGCTGCAATCGAAGAAGAATGAAATCTGCCTGTTGCTTTCACCAGTTGGTTTTCAAGACAAAATCCAAAATTTTTGAATTGGTTCATATTAATGCATATATCATTATCGTATTCAGCTTTTTCATATATTTTAAACACTCTTAGTGGAGGAATTTATTCCCTAATTTCAAGGTTTGACTCAGCTAATTAAAGTTTTTCATGCCTCTGTATTAGTATTATGTATCAGAGGACTCTATACTATGCGTAGCACGCGCGTGTGTATGTGTTTGCATGAACATCTATGTCTAAACCTTTTCTTCTGTAAATCTCCGTCACCCTCTCGTTATCTCTGTCTCTCGTTCCTCTTTTTATACATACATGTATATTCTATTTACAAGTGTGGTGTATGCGTATATGCATATGGTCTTGTTTACTTAAGATACATGCTTACACAAATATGCACACACACACACACAAGTAGACACACGCACACGCATATTTACTTTCACGCAAAGAAACACACATATACATAAATATGTGCATCACACATACACATATGTACACACATACACAAACTCTTAGATACATACATACATACCTGAACATATACAAAAAAATGGATACATATGTTGGACCATTCCAGTCAAAAACTTCACCCAAATACATTCCAGACATAACTGTTTGGAACTGAAAATAAAACTCATGTTTAACCGTTGAGAATGTTTCATGTTAAATCGGTGAGAAAGATAATATTTATGGACAATTTCTTCAAAGCCTACAAGTTTACCAACCAGATTATAGAATAACATTCGTATATGTAATCTTGCAGTAGTCGCCTTATCAAGAGAAAAGTGAGACCGTCTAATATATGTTATGCAAATTTATTTAATAAATGTAATTCTAAAGACATATAGAATTCAGTATAGTGCTCTTTACTGTTACTGTTTTCTAAATATTATCCTTAGACGACGAGATGGCAAAACCATTAGAGCCTCGAAAAAAAAAAATGCTTTGCTGTAGTTTTCCGGTGCTTTATATTCCGAGCTCAAAATCCCGCCGAGATCAACTTTGCCTTTCATTCTTTCGGGGCGAATTAAATAAAGTCCCATTCTAAGTACTTGGAATGCTGGTATTGACTACCTCCTCTAAAAAATTACTGTCCTCGAATCTATGTTACACTCCACGACATAAATGCTATCCAACATTCGTCTTGTTTAAACTTGGAACTCTCTCTTTACTCTTTTTTACTTGTTTCAGTCATTTTGACTGTGGTCATGCTGGAGCACCGCCTTTAGTCGAGCAAATCGACCCCGGGACTTATTCTTTGTAAGCCTAGTACTTATTCTATCGGGGTTTTTTTTGCCGAACCGCTAAGTGACGGGGACGTAAACACACCAGCATCGGTTGTCAAGCAATGCTAGGGGGACAAACACAGACACTTAAAACACACACATACATATATACATATATGCGACAGGCTTCTTTCAGTTTCCATCTAGCAAATCCACTCACAAGGCTTTGGTCGGCCCGAGGCTATAGCAGAAGACACTTGCCCAAGATGCCACGCATGTGGTTGGTTAGCAAGCTACTTACCACACAGCCACTCCTGCGCCTACAAGTAGACTTTTGAAGAAATAAAAATAAATCAGGGCGGCGAGCTGGCAGAAACATTAGCACGCCGGGCAAAATGCTTAGCGGTAGTTCGTCTGCCGTTACGTTCTGAGTTCAAATTCTACCGAGGTCAACTTTGCCTTTCATCCTTTCGGGCTCGATTAAATAAGTACCAGTTAGGCACTGGGGTTGATATATTCGACTTAATCCCTTTGTCTGTCCTTGTTTGTCTTCTCTGTGTTTAGCCCTTTGTGGGTAGTAAAGAAATAGAAATAAAAATAAATTTACGCAGAATAACGAACGATATCGCGCAGAGAAATATTGCTGAAAAACACAAAACCAAATGCGAGAAATTGTTAAATCAGGCGAATCTAGTTCTCTACTGTAAACTGAATTAGACACGCATTCTCTTCAAACCAGATGGTATGATCAAACTGAGTGTACATAGGCAACAACTTAACAGTAAAAGAAACTCTACTGTTGACCATGCTTGCTGCTCAGCCCAAATTTAGTAAACTAGGAAGCGATGTAATTGACAAATTATGAATATATTCCGAGTGATTGCGGACATCCTTTTAAATCTAAATTTACATAATTGCATATTTACTTTTTTTAAAAGCTTTTTTATACTTGTTTCAGTCATTTGACTGCGGCCATGCTTACGAACCACATGGTCTCGGGTTTAGTCCCACTGCGTGGCAACTTGGGCAAGTTTCTTCTACTATAGCCTCGGGCCAACCAAAGCCTTGTGAGTAGATGGTAGATGGAAACTGAAAGAAGCCCATCGCATATATATAATATATATATAATAATAATATTAGGGAGTAAATCCAAACTTACATGTATGTATGTATGTGTGTGTATATGTTTGTGTCTCTTTGTTTGTCCCCCCCCCAACATCGCTTGACAACCGATGCTGGTGTGTTTACGTCCCCGTAACATAGCGGTTCGGCAAAAGAGACCGATAGAATAAGTACTAGGCTTACAAAGAATAAGTCCTGGGGTCGATTTGATCAACTAAAGGCGGTGCTCCAGCATGGCCACAGTCAAATGACCGAAATAAGTAAAAGAGTATTTGAAATAGTAAAAGCTGTATTATATCTTTACAAATAAGATCTGCCATAGCGTGAATACGATGAAGGAAACCTGACCCTCAAATAGGTAACCACTGTGTCACTGGATTGGTTTGCTTAAGTATTAGTATCAAGACTTTCAACCAAAGAAGAATCAAGACATTTCAGGAATTTTGAATATAAAATAAAACAACATTATATCTAAAAAAGGAGCAAAGGAAATTTGAATTGAAAATGAAAGTACCTCGTTTATTTCAATAAAAAAACAAAACTGCTGAGAATCTATTATCTGTAGATAACAGTCTCCTGTAATTTTCTAATTCGCATTCCCAACACGGCTTTCTTTATTTTGATCGAATGGTTTGTCCCTTAATAGAATATTTTACAAATTATTAAAATTTACGCTACAATTTTTCAGCATCTACTCGTACTTTGATAGTGAAGTGTATATCTGGGATTAAATGAAAATGTATGTCGGCAAAAATCTTATTAAAAATTTATTTGTAGTTAACCAACAAAGGATCGAGACAATGGATTGTTGCTCACATTAGCTTTGTTGAGAAGATTTTTGGTTAGGTTCCATTCCCTGAAGGAGCAGTGGCTGCTACTTGTGTAAAGTGCAATTATGTGGATAGTTCGCTTAGTTTATAGTTTGCATTTGAAGATGTGATTGATTGTGCAAAATTGTAAGTGGCTGAGTATGAGAATTTAACCACGTTTCCTTTTGATTAATTTAGCCTACATTGCATTACACAAATAATGTGTTTTGTAAAATCTATTAGTTTCTTATTCACAACATCCTAAATTTATACAGAATAAGACTACGATTGTTTGGTATTCATATTTTTTTGTTATTCATATTTTACAAACCTTGTTTTTTATTTTGCATACCATAATCTTTAACCAGTCCAGTGAAGAACGCATGTGTTATTTAAAACCAAACTCTGAGACCGACGCTACTGTTTAGAAGGCGCTTTTCTTTCGAGTAATCCGCCTTTTTGCTGTTTAGCATTTCTGCGACTGGAAATCGAAAACTTTCTTCTGTATTGAAATGTTGTCCCTGATAAGAGCATTCATACGCATGCACATACGCATAAGTATATAAATACAAAGAGGAGAGGGGTGGGGAGAGAAGAAAAAAAGCGAGAGTGAACAAGTATTAATCTTGATAGCAAAATGAAATATTTGGAAATACGACTATTTTTCAGCTTTAATGGTTTTATTAAGGATTTTTATATTTCCTCAAACGGTAAAACAACCAATAAATACTTATACATGTATGGAGAGCAGCTATAAAATCTGTACACGGAGGTTAGATTCTTCTCCACGAACAAAAGACTACAATGCTAATTCAAAATAATGAAATATGCTAAACAATAAACTGTCTGCTAATCAACAAAACGCAGACCCGTTAATAGAATATACTGTTGCCAAGGAAACATACTCTAGTTAAAACATACTCTCTTCCATAAAAGTTATATAAATCAATCAGTTGACAAAACTATACAACAGTGCATACAAATAATTCAAAGTAATAAAAATGATTCACGCAGCAACTAATAAATAAGAAATACCATTACATGAAGGAAAGTTTCGATGCCTGGAAAATATTAAACTAAAATCATCTGACAGAACACAACATGTATTACACCTATAATTTCTATGTATATACGTTAATACGTTTCTACCTGCGTGCACGTGTTTTGTGTCACAGTAAGAGAAGTAAGTCCAATAGAGTAAGGAGAAATTGGTAGTTACGGTAGCGACTATTGGCAGAGACTTCAGCGGTGACGTTGGTGTTGATAATGGCAAATAGAGAGAGAGAGAGAGAGAGAGAGATAAACAGACAGACAGAGACAGATAAAGAGAGAGTGAATGGGAGTCAAAGATACAGAGAGAAGAGAATGGAGAAAGAAACCGAGAGAGAGAGAGAGAGGGGGAAGGAGAGAGAGAGGGAAGGAGAGAGAGAGAGTGAGAGAGAGTGAGTGAGAGAGATAGAGAGTGAGTGAGAGATAGATAGAGAGTGAATGAGAGAGATAGAGAGTGAGTGAGAGAGAGAGAAAGAGAGAGAAAGATAAACAGACAGAAACAGATAAAGAGAGAGTGAATGGGAGTCAAAGATACAGAGAGAAGAGAATGGAGAAAGAAACCGAGAGAGAGAGAGAGAGAGAGAGAGAGAGAGAGAAAGAACATACATATGAAAAAGATTGAGAAAGTCAGTTAAATAAAGAAGAAAGAGGAAATAGTGATAAGTGATAATAATAGTAAATTAGTAATGACTGAAACAAGTAAAAAAAGTAAGAGTAAAGAGTAAACTATTTTTAATAATATATTAACAAAGCCATAGGTTTAAATATGGAGAATTGATCGAGACGCAAAACGTTATTTATTTACGGCTCATTATTTTATGATTTCAATTTATTCGCTGTAACTTTCCCTAAAATGTTCGACTTTTGGTTTAGGTTAGATACATTAGAAAAGTAAAAAATTAAAAATTACAAATTTTTATGCAGATATGAAAATTATACGTTTAATAATTGTGACATTCTACATTGCAAAATACAACAGTTCCTTTTACCATCAGCTCATATAACTATGTCAAGAACACACGTCAACACATTACACACCCGGACACTACTAGTTGACCGAGCCTCTACTACACAAACACATTGCAACATATTATATTAGTGGGGTGTCTATCAGTATCGTTGATGAGCATTTTAGTAACCAAAACACCTTACTCATTAAATTTAGCTATAAGTATACAAACATGTAAACACTTAATATATTTCTAATGTCGAATCATATGAGACGAGGTTAGGGTTTTGCAATGCAGTGCAATTCATTCGATAAGCCTTCACATAGTTTCCATTCATCAAATTTCTCTCACAAGCCTTGAGTCGAACCAAGATTGCAGTAAAGGCTACATATTATACGGTAAGATCGAACGTTAGACTTCATGATCGTAAAGCAAATATTTTTAACACTCAGCCATATCGATTGACCATACTTCGGCAAGAATACATTGCAACACATATAACACAACAATACGGTGCGACTGACTATACATCTACAACAACCCGTTTATATGGAATCAGAAGCACAATTTATGTCAAAACATTACGTTACTCTTACTCTTTTACTTGTTTCAGTCATTTGACTGTGGCCATGCTGGAGCACCGCCTTTAATCGAGCAACTCGACCCCAGGACTTATTCTTTTTGTAAGCCCAGTACTTATTCTATCGGTCTCTTTTGCCGAACCGCTAAGTAACGTGGACATAAACACACAAGCATCGGTTGTCAAGCAATGCTAGGGGGACAAACACAGACACACAAACACACATACACACATATATATATACATATATACGACGGGCTTCTTTCAGTTTCCGTCTACCAAATCCACTCACAAGGCATTGGTCGGCGCGGGGCTATAGCAGAAGACACTTGCCCAAGATGCCACGCAGTGGGACTGAACCCGGAACCATGTGGTTGGTAAGCAAGATACTTACCACACAGCCACTCCTGCGCCTATATATAATAATAAAATAATTCTACTTTGTTTCGACAGTGAATCTCTGTGTGATCGCCCCACCAACTGAAAACAACAGCCAAGGTATGGTGCATTGGATAAAGTAGATCGAGAGTCAGACCTGGAAAGAAGTCGCGACTATTCACTTTATCTATAGGACAGATGCTGGCGACTGGAATCTTGGTCATACTTTTTGCTCTTTCAAAGATGGCTAGTTGTTAAGAAAGAACAAAATCATCGGGAAAAGGAGCAGCAAAACCAACAAGTCAAAAAAAAATTTTTTTTAAAACACCCAAGTAACTGTACCAAAACAACAACAACAACAACAACAACAACCGTAGATAATGTCAGAAACGAAGGTCAAACCATTTCAAGACGACAAGGCCAAACATTTGATAGGGCAATAATGAATCTTAAAAAGGCGGCGAGCTGGCAGAAACGTTAGCACGCCGGGCGAAGTGCTTAGTGGTATTTCGCTTGTCTGAGTTCAAATTCCACCGAGGTCGACTGTGCTTTAGATCCTTTCGGGGTCGATAAATTAAGTACCAGTTGCGTACTGGGGTCGATCTAATTGACTGGTCCTCTCAATCCCCACCAAAAAAATTTGGGGCTTTGTGCCTAGACTAGAAAAGAATAATATATCTTAAAGAAGCGGTTGTTATAGGCTCTAATAAAAGAAGAAACACAAACCCTGATACCAGAAAAGTGTTAAGGTCGACGAATCTTTTGTGTAGTTTCACACAAAACTGAAAGTGTTCATAACAAAAAATATATCTATATATATAAAACTGTAGTTGTGTGAGTGTCTGTCCCCTTCCATTTAGATTCCTAACTACTCCCACATTTTGCAGTGCAGTTTAACCAAATTCGGGTATCTTATAGTCGTGATTCATATCGAGCCCGTCTGGCTATTAGCGCGCTATTTAACATCATTTTTTATTCCATTTTAATGCATAATTTTTCGTGTGTCGATGGCGGCGGAGTTGGCGTCCATGGTCACACCTGCACCTGTTTGCTTCTCCCCCTTCTTCCCTCCCTCGTGAAGCTGTGGGGAAGGGAGTGTAAGGAAATCAACGCCGTAAAGCGTTGTCAAGGAGACCCGCGTTCTTTTAGAACAACGACTTCATGGCTTAAAGACACCAAAACAGAAATGGCTAAGAAAGCCCGAATTGGCATCTATAAGGGAAGTAACTCTCTAAAAATGCTTATATAGTTATTTCCCTTACAAACCCGTGCAACGCCGGGCGATACTGCTAGTATATATAGATATAAATAAAATCTCAGCCCGAGACTAGTTGTAATGATATTTATTATCGTATGTTGAAAAGACTTGTTTTATTCCACATAGTGTCTTAAACGATCTCTACGTCATTCTCTCCCTCATTATGTGTCTGTATACCTTCATACATAAATACATACAAACTTGTATTTGTATGTATTTATGTATGTAAGTATGTAAGCACGGAATTATGTATGTATGTATGTATATACATACATACATACATACATAATTCCGTACATATTTACATACATACATACAAACGTATATACATAAATAATTACATACATTCATACTTACATATATACATACATAATTACATATGTACTTACATAATATGTATGTATGTAAGTATGCATGTATGTATGTACGTACGTTTGTATGTATGTATATATGTAAGTATGTATATACATACATACAACATATACATACATACAAACATATATATATATACCTTCATAAATATATTTATATTTATATGAGGATGTATGTAACAAGCACCCAAAAGCAGTTATAATGCATCTGTCTGTTATTCTCATTCTCTGTTTCTCTCTCTCTCTTTCTCTATCTCTGTTTTATCTCTGTCTCTCACACATACATACATACATACATACATACATACATACATGCATACATACATTCATACATAAATACATAGATACACACACACAGACACACACTTATGTTTATACAGGTTTAGTTCTGACTTTCGAAAGAGTGCTCAAAATCGCAGTAGAGAGTAAAATCAAGTGTAAAGTGAGGCAACAGACAGACAGACAAACGTACAACGACGCTAGTCATAGTATTTTGCTTCCTTCAGATATCCTTTAAGTGAGTATGTGTTAATTACACAGCTCGTTCAGAATCGTATAAAGAAGGAGAGAGAGGGAGAGAAAGTACGAGAGAGCAAGAAAGAGAGAGAGAGAGAGCAAGTGAGAGAAAGAGAGAGTGCAAGAGAACAAGAAAGAGAGAGAGTGAGAGAACGAGAGAAAGAGGTAGTGTGTGGTGGGAGGTATACACAGATATGTCATGGATGAAAAAAGATTAATGCATGTGATCCTATATGCTATAGTGTAATACATATATAACTAGTGCTGGCTACACACAAACACAGACATATATATATGTATATATATATCTGTATATATATATATATATATATATATATATATATATATATATATATACATATATATATATATATAATATATATATATATATGTATATATATATATATATATATATATATATATGTATATATATATACAGATATATATATATATATTATATATATATATATTTATACATATATATATATATATATACATATATATATATATACATATATAATATATATATATATATATTATATATATATATTATATATATTATATATATATATATATATACAGATAATATATATATACATATATATACATATATATATATATATATATATATATAATATATATATATATATATATATATATATATTATATATATATATATACAGACACAGACACACACATATATATATATATATACATATATGTATAAGTATGTAAATATGTATGTGTGTACGAGGTGTAAATGTATAATATTGAAACATGGTGTGATATGTGTTATGGTAACTTCCTAATTCACAGCATATGTAGAGTGCAAGATAAACATTCGACTTGTTTTTCTTCTAATATTGACCTTCAATGAATTAATCGGTGTCAAGTTATTAGTGTAGTTTATCAGGTGAGTCATATTATGAACACGGATACACCTGTAAGTGTAATTGAGTCACTCTGACTGACATATGTTTCGAAATGATGGAGATTTGCCAATAAACCTGATTGCTGATTGAGAGACAAGCAATGATGTCATTACACCTCGATATATCCACTTTTATATCTACATCTATTTATCTGTTTTCCTAACTATTCCTCACTCCATAAATCTGTATGTATGTATGTATGTATGTATGTATGTATGTATGTATGCATATATAATATGATGAGGATGATTATTATTTGGCTCGTATGAAATGACGTACCATTTAAACCTTGAGTATGATTAATAATTACTTATTTATCTATATATATATTTGTGACCTTGTGTTATAATTAGGAATCGTAAACTAAAAATAATAATAATAAAATTAATAATAGCAATAACAATAACAATAACACAATAACAACAACAACAACAACAACAACAACAATAATAATAATAATAATAATAATAATAATAATATAATAATAATAATAACAATGATGATAATTGGTTACCATGGACGATCTCAAACTTTATGGTAAAGATGAAGCCCCAAGTCAGTTCCCTTGTTCATACGGTGTATACTTTCATTGCTGATATCAGAATGGAGTTCTGACTGAGAAAGTGTGGTCTGTTAGTCTTGAAGAGAGGCAAAATCAAATGTATGGACGGGCTATCGATACCGTCGGAGGAGGTTATGAAGCAGATAGAACAGACGGGCTATAAGTACTTGGGAATTTAGGAAATGGACAAATTCATGGAGGAAGAAATGACAGAAAAATTTAAGATGGAGTACTTGCGCAGACTGAGACTGATCCTTAAGTAGAAATTAAACGGACGGAATAAGATTGAAGCTATCAACACCTGGGCGGTTTCACTCCTTAAATCTGGAGCAGGGGTAAACACATGGACAGAAAGACAAGGAAGTTGCTAACTAGATATCGGATACTCCACCTAAAAAGTGAAACAGACTATATGTACCAAGAAAAAGAAAGGTAAGAGGACTTATTGGATGCGAACACAGAATTAGGGCATCCGTCTCCGGTTTTAATTCACTTTTAGTCATCCACAGCCATCTTTTTTCTCTGTCTGTCTTATGTTCAACAACTCTATGAAATTGCCCATGCATTCTTTTCTTTACCCATCTATTTTCAGTTTCAATTGTTTTCAATTGCTTGTACAGTGCTTTATCTTTGTAATCTTTCATACAACACAAGCCTGACCTTCTTCTAAGAATAGATGTTCTGTGGCACCTTCTTCACAATGGACTCAGTCGAAAGCTAATTCCGTCCTACACGTGATAGCAAGTGTTCGACATAAGCCCACAGCAATACGAGAGTGTGCAGTTTCATCGTTCTGCGCGCATCTCGGGTAAGCTCGGCTGATTACACTTCCATGTCTGTAGATTTTATTCCAAACCGGTAATACTCCCCATTAGCATTGTATGGTCAAGGATTTCTTGCTCGACAAGAAAGTCCTCCGGAAAGGACAAGTTAGTTTATTCTTGTCGACATCCAGATTCTCCTGAAGAACGTCATCGCATTTCCCTGCTACTAACCCTCTATGGAACGCCAGAGTGGAACTTCTACCAACCGAATTGCTCAACTGACAGAGGATTATGAGCACCTGACGACACTCTAGGTGCCAGGCACACTGTCTCGGTCTAAGCTCGATCCAGGACAGCAGCACAAAGAGACGAGCTGTAAAACATCTTGTCTTACAAACGACGACCACACTTGCTCATCGTCAAGGAATGAGTCTTTGTCGCATTATATCCCAAACGTTCGATGATATGACATAGGTAGCGTAAAGGATGGCTGGTGGCTATTTAAATTTCTATATTTTGTTTTAAACCTTATACTTCTACCTAGAAATTACTGTTCATAAGACATACACAAATGCTAATTAGCTTTCAAGTACGAGAACACAATCTGCATATTGTTACAAGTTTGATTGGCAACTGTAAGAAATTGCTCAAATCAGCTCTCCTAAGACCTGACAGCTGGTAGACAAAATATTTAAGATAACACCAAATAGATGAGTATATTATATTTTACTGACTACTTTTAGTTTTCATGCTGAGTTAGATGTATAAAATAATTATATAATTGATCTTCCATGCATTTGACTATGTATAACATGTTGTTATAGTAATTGTTCAAAGATATATATAATTAAATGTATTCCTGCCACAGACGTACTGCCTTTTATTGAGACAGCATCTCCGAGTATCAGCAGCCACGGTATGTCCAGCTCTCCATTCAGTAAAAGTTGACATCAAATGGAACACCTGACCTGTGGAATGCGTCCCTTCTGCAGAAAGCGGAAGAGTATGCACTCCAATTTGGTTAGACGTACGCTGGTGCAAGGCATGATGGTGAGTCGATAAGATATAGCGAAGGCAATGTATTTGCCCCTTCTGCTCGATGTTTTAGGGATAGCTTTCTCTTATTGCATTTCTTGGTGTGATTCGCTACCATGCTCGTCACATAGTCCTATTTCTTTTCTACTTGGAGATCCGGACCAAACCAGACTCTAAGCTGTAGGCCTACTGGCCTTTCTTTGTTAAATTTTGTGCCAGCCACCAACTCGTAGTCTCTTACAGCAGTGCCGACCAGATCTATGCGCTTGGATTCCGACACTATGACGGTGACGTTGTCTGCGTATGCCGATACAGTTCTCCCACGTCCTAGTTCGCGCGATATGCTTCTCAACGCCTCCAGTTTCTACAGTTGTGGCTCTAGAGCCAGTACATACAGAAGAGACGAGAGTAGACACCCTTGACGGACCGAACGCATGATACTGAATGGTTCCGATAGGCAACCGTTCATCTGAACTACCGAGCAGATGTCGCTGTATATTGCAGCGATACAGCCACGGAAAACGGGACTGAATCCGGCCACTGTGAGAACGGCTGCCAAGTATTGGTGGTCGACCTTATCAAAGGATTCAGACTGATCCCAATTGATCTGGACCCAACCCATACCAACCCCTCTACCCACTCTGCCTATGATATATTGTATGAAGTGGAGGTTATCGAGGATTAATCTACTTGAGATTTCGCATGTTCGCGCATCCCCAATCAGTTTCTCGACAACAAGCACCAACCGATATGCTAATACCTTGGCTCAAATTTTGAAGTCTGCGTTAGGTGCCAAAAATTTTCCATTAATCCCCATTGTTTGTGTTCTTTCTCAGCGGTGCCACCGCTCCTTGACTTACAGAATTAGGAATTTTCCCGTTCTGCTGTCAGTTGCGGTAGATATCTGTTAACAAGCTGCCAAACAAGTCTGACATGTAAAAGTAAAGCTCACGGAGCAGACCATCCAAACCAAACCATTTACCCTCTGTGCAGCCCGTCATCGCATCACGTATTTCCGCAGTTTTTATCAGCATTTCGCAATGTTCCTCCCTCTTGCATTCGGTCCCAAACAGTCGCGCAACATGCTATTGAAATGCTGCACACAACTTCTCGGGCTCGAGTGCTGTGCGCCTAGTTTGGTCCACCAAAAACCGAATTGTGGATTTGTTGCCAGGTTTTACCTCTACCACTCGATCCCGTCGAGCAGCTTCCGTTCCCTCATTTTTAGAGCATGCATCTTCGCATGATAATGCATCCTTCGTGCTTAGTGTTGAATTAGTCCAGAGTCAATTTCGCCAGCACGTTGATTGTAGCGTCTTTTCTGAGCGGCTCTTCTAAGTTTCTAAATTTCAATCTATTCTACTTCTTTCTGTCGCTAATGCCTTACTAAACATAATTCATTCTACTTCAATTGCTCTTTTCAGGGCAAACCACCACTTTTCTAGCAGCTAGCCCCACACATTCTAAGCGAACGTCTAAGATGATATTCCAATTACCCATAAGCACCAAAAGTCGAGACGTTTACATAAAGTAAAACAAATTTTTCTTGGAATGAGTCTTTGTCGCATTATATCCCAAACGCTCAATGAAATGACATAGGTAACGTAAAGGATGGCTGGTGGCTATTTAAATTTCTATATTTTGTTTTAAACCTTATACTTCTACCTAGAAATTACTGTTCATAAGACACACAAATGCGAATTAGCTTTCAAGTACGAGAACACAATCTGCATATTGTTACAAGTTTGATTTACAACTGTGAGAAATTGCTCAAATCAACTCTCCTTACACCTGACAGCTGGTAGACAAAATATTTGAGATAACACCAAATAGATAGGTATATTATATTTTACTGACTACTTTTAGTATTCATGCTGAGTTAGATGTATAAAATAATAATATAATTGATGTTACATGCATTTGACTATGTATAACATGTTCTAGTTATTGTTCAAGGAGATATATAATCAAATGTATTCCTGCCACAGACGTACTCTCTTTTATTGAGACAGCATATTTAAGATCGTAAGGTCGTTGTTGAAGAGATGTGGTTGCTATTTCTAGAAGGCTGACATACTACGTACCTGTTTCCCTTTGCTTTGAAGTCTGAAGTTTCAAGATGGCATTTGCATCGTTTCCAATAATATTGTTATTTTACGATAATATATATAACATTATATGGCTGGGAAAGACAATTGTAACGGAACGATAGCTTCATTTCTGATTAAAAATTGGCTACTATTAATTTCACATATTTCTGTAATCTTCTTCTGATACATACATACATACATACATACATACATACATACATACATTATGGCTGCCCCCTCGTTATCGAGTATTGCCATTGCACCAAGCTTGACTGTTACTGATGCTGTGATCGAATGTGACTTTTTAGCCCAGCTAAAGATCTACAATGTCTTGTAGGGAATTAGCAACTAAAACCTTTACTGGTAATAGCCGGCTGTAGTTGTAACTGGGCTCCATGTACCTTTGCATGTCGTTTAAGTCCCCCTGCCGAATTACACTCTCTTCCACATGCCCGGACATAAATACATACATACATGTGACTGAAATAAGTAAAATACGCACACACACATATTTTCTTGTTTGACAATATTTTTGTTTAAGAACAATAAATTCGTACTCTATAATAGCGTAGTGTAACCACTCAGATTAATTCGAAGT
>NC_043000.1:153385360-153387860 GCF_006345805.1 Octopus sinensis | reverse complement strand
GTACGCTGGCCTCTCTCTTCTGTGCATGAGCTGATAGAAGCAAGTGAAATCATCAATGTATTATTTTATCAGTTAGAGGTTCCCGTAAAATTTTCTGTTCAGATACATTCCTGTATATTTATCGTGGAATTGTGAACAGTTCATTCAAATCAGAGTCAATAATTTTTATTGCACCAGCATCAGTGATGGATTTCTAATAACTCTAACTGCATCTGCCTCTCTTAATTTTCTCTTCCCAGTTTCCTCACCTCAAATGTCTGACGAAGAACTTTGTGCGAAACGTTATAACTTTTTTCTAGATAAATTTTACTCTATAACATTTATGTCGTCTTTGAGCAACAAATTTATAAGATTAACTGTGATCGTCTCTTGATTTTTTTCTTTTGTTTTTGTTCTTGCTTGTAACTCGTATTTTCATTGTTTTATAAGGGTCGACATCGTTTACGACTAATGCATCTTTGCGCACATCATTCGTTATAACACTCCTAAAGTTATTTACATCAATTCGTATCATTGACTCACTTGAGTTATTTCCTTTTTATTAGCATTGGTTTTATAGAAGATATTTCTAGTTTTAGTGATCTGTCTGACTGCTGTATATTGATGTCTAGTTGTGCCTATAGAAAGTCTATAGTTGATAGAAAATTCAATGAAAAATATTATTATAAACATTTTAACCTAAAAATTCTTGTGTCTGGTATCATATCTATTGATATGATATTAACGCTTGAAGGGAAATTAACGCTTAAAAGTGTTTTGAATTAAAATAATAAAGATTTCGGTGCTATACATGGAAGATTGCTCGATACTGGAGCATTTAATCTTTATTTCAACATATGGAAATAGATTCCGAATTATCCATGGAAATTCCCCACATGTCTATTTTTCCACTTCAATATATTAATATTGAATATAATATTCATTTTTACACTATTTCAGAGAAGTATTTATAGTTATTTCATAAGCTTCAAAAGCTCTGTAGTCTAACCTGAAAATATATTAAATGTAGTATTTTTCTAATAAAATGGAACCTGCCTCTTGATATAAAACTAACATATAACTTAACCATTACTTTTCACGTGAATAGTGTTTCTGAGTTATATTCTATCCACAATAGTCAAAATATATCCTGAAACGTCACCTATTACAAAATATGTAACACTCTAGTATAATATATAAAAATCAGTGAGCAAAAATTTCAACTTTCTTTTCTCATCGTTAGAAGATCTATGCGAAAGGTTATAATGTACAGAAATGTCTTTTAAACACTTAGCTTCAGGAAAATTTTTGAGACATTTGAAAGACCTTCCAAAGTGTTCAGGTTTATTTTTAAAAAAAGATCTGCATAATTACATTTATTTTGGGGGAAAACTCTGTATGATTACAAACAATATGCAGTCCTTGATAGCATTTAAAGAGGTCATCCAAATGACGAGCATGAAGTCACTCAATAACATTCCAATCTCTGGCCTACAGATCTGTTGTCTTTTTTATTCAGAAAAAAATATCCAAAATAAGACGGGAGAAAATATATGAGACGAAGTGTATGAATATATAAAAATAAATGTAAAAAAAAGAAAAGGAAAAGAAAGACATAACAGCTAAAGTAAGTGTATAGGTAAGAATAATAGAGAAGGTATAAAAAAGAATATAAAAAAAAAGAAATATACCGGTGCTTACACATATAAATTGAATCAGAAGAAAGGAGAGAGAGACAAAATGAATAAAAGTAGAAAAGAGAACGAAAATGATAAAAGAACATTTGAAGAATACAGACACAGGAATACTCCGAAAGGGAAAAGATTCATTAGTAAGTACTTCATACTAATAAGGCTTATTGTTGTTTTTGTCAAGTTACACTAAAGAACATAATTCCTATCTTATTAGAGTTATCTCCCCTGTAAACTATATGAAATAAATAAATGCCATTTTTAGGTCCCAGTTTCCCGGTTTCTATGGCGCGTGTGTTCCCCAGCTGCCAGTCCATCGCAGCGTTACTCATTTTTGCCAGCTGAGTGGACTGGAGCAACCTGAAATGAAGTGTTTTGCTCAAGAACACAACGCGTCGCCCGGTCGAGGAATCGAAACCACAATCTTACGATCTTGATGCTGACACCCTGACCACTAAGCCACGTGACTCCACGTGTAAACTATATAGTAACTAGTTTTACTCGCCCTACGGCGAGTAATGTTAGAAATATACTTCTACCACTGCGTGTAATATCAGGCAGTCACACAGGTACAAAAATTAAGATTTTACTTCTTTCAAATTTCTCGATACTTATAGAAAACATGAGTGTTACATTATATGAAGAGTAATGCTGGGAACGAAATTTCCCTCTTGGGTGATATCATTTAGTGTTACAGCTATAATTATTTGATAGGTAATCAAAACTACTGTCATGAATAGTATATATTTATTGCACATATACAAATCTGTTATTTAGTTTGGTTTTAATTATCTAAATATTTACGTTATATTGTACGAGCTCTTCAAAGT
>NC_043000.1:153332860-153380360 GCF_006345805.1 Octopus sinensis | reverse complement strand
GTTACAGATAGAAGAGATGTTGATGAGGGTGTTCATAATGGTGTTAGGGAAAATGTTTTTTTAATAATAGACGTGCGGTTGTTAAAACACGCGTCAGTCCTAATGAAGCATTTGAGCCTTAACCGTCCCTTTTATTTTATTTTCATGCATAGTGTATCTTCTTTCTTTAATTCCGCACATGCCGTGCCAAAAACTAATCAGTCATTGCCCGGGTTTTGTACCATTTTGACTTTTCTGTGAAAAGAAGCTCCAAATACCTTGCTCACCCACCATTCGATCCTGGAGAAAGAGACACGGTGAGTGGTTTCTACAAACACTATCTCCGATCATGCTTTCTGGGAGAAGGACTTTTAGCTCTGTTGTGTAAGCCTGTATAGGCTCGTGGACCTGTGTTGGGAGCAGCAAACTCAAGGGCTGACCCGGGCGGCACACTCTCTAGCTACACGGCTGTCTTCAATCGTTTCCGCAGCGCAGTGTCACTGTTTCAATGGGAGTAAGAGAGAAAAAAGAGAAAGAATCAGAGAAATATAGGGAGAAAGAGAAAGAGGGAGAGAGAGATAGAGAAAGAGATAGAGTGAGAGAGAGAAATAGAGAGAGAAAGAAAGAGTGAGTGGGAAAAGAGAGAGAGAGAAGAATTGACGTAACTATTTAACTGGATCTCAATATTTATCGATTCCGCGAAGGCGAAAGCAAAACTTGAATAGGTACAAATATGAAAAAAAAAAAAAAATTATTAGAAATACCCGCTGTATTGGGAAAATGAAACACAACGCAAGTGAATATGAATGCAACTTCACCTTGAAAAGAAAATAAGCCGATTCATTCGAATAAATCTTGAAGGCCGTACTGCAGCATAGCCGCATTCTAATGACGGGTGCAAGTATATATATATATATACATATGTATATATATATATATATATACATATATATATATATATATACATATATATATATACATATATATATATATAACATATATATATATACATATATATATACATACATATATATATATATATTATATATATACATATATATATATACATATATATATATATACATATATATATATATATACAATATATATTATATATATATATATATATATATATATATATATTATATATATATATATATATAGGCGCAGTAGTGGCTGTGTGGTAAGTAGCTTATTTACCAACCACATGGTTCCGGGTTCAGTCCCACTGCGTGGCACGACAACCGATGCTGGTGTGTTTATGTCCCCATTACTTAGCGGTTCGGCAAAAGAGACCGATAGAATAAGTACTGGGCTTACAAAAGAATAAGTCCCCCCTGAAACAAGTAAAAGAATATATATATATTATATATATATATATATTATATATATATATAATATATATATATATATATATATTCCTTTTCTATGATCAATGTTTAATGAAAAAAATGATAATAGTATGTTGAAGTCCAGAAATATTGATTTGAAACTCTTCTCGTTCCCCTTTGAATGTACAGTGAAATGTATTTCATAACGAAATGTCCCCAGAGTGACACATGTGAAGTTCAAAGTGTATTTAAGTTTGTCCAGACTTTTGCTGACATTCAGTGATTGCTGGTACCGAGCACATTGTAAACAGTACGCCTAGCCCTACCTCTAACGTAATTTCAAACTCAACACTTTTATGTGATGATATGTTTTGTCAATATTAGGGATTTGCTTTATGTCGTCTAAGTTTGTGCGTCTCTTCCGTTCGATCAGACAACGCCCGTAACGTTTAGCTTCCAATCTACAAAGAAAATAAAACTGGAACAAACGGAGTGAAGTTGAGACCCGTATTGTCTATTTTTTAAACTGTTTTTATATATTCCTTTGACCTACCGAAGGTCAGTATTTGTAAGATAAACATGATCGAAGAAAGGGTACTCGGTGCTCTTGTTTGTTAATTCCTTAAACTTTGCTTTTCTTTATTTCCGAGACATTACACTAAATATTGATTTCTTTCAGAGATATAAGGCTTCTTAAAAATTGATAGTTATGTTTCTTCAAGCACTATCAAAAATACCTTTTATCGAGTTAATTGAATGTAAATGAATATAACCGGGATTTAAATAAATTCGGAGACATATTTTATGAATTCATCTCGCCATAAGCGGAGCCATCATATGGCAATAACGTCATGCAGGGCTGGATTTATAGTGGGGTGAAGGGGGAAATTAACCTAGGTATCTAGATATTTGGGACCCCTGCTACGAATGGTATATAGCACTCAATACAGGATGCCCCCATATTCCAGCAATCAGGCATGACGAGGCGTTCTTTCAATATACAAAGGTGTATTCGTTTCTTTAAAAAATGTAATGGATTCTCTCTTTTATGATAAAAAATCATAGATTTTGCCACCTAAGAGGCACCAATGAATTCAATTAAATGCTTTTGGGACAATGACAGAGACAAGAGAAACAGCAGAATATTCCTGAAAATGTATATATATGCATGTATGTATGCATGTATGTATACATACATATGTATGCATGTAAAAAGTATGTATGCATGTATGTACTTATCTGTGTGTGTGTGTGTGTGTAAGTATGAACCCATATAAGGATAAAGAGATTAATAGAAAAATCTTATTGTCTCTAGGCCAAATTCCTTCTTTCAACGCATGACTGATCTTGATCTTGGTTTGACCTATAGCAATTAAAGGCGCGTGCGAGCCATGCAAACACACACACATTTCTACTTTTAAAGCTATTTCAGTGATTTCTTTATTTCTAAAGAAATATATATTTCTTTATTGCCCACAAGGGGCTAAACATAGAGGGGACAAACAAAGACAGACAAAGGGATTAAGTCGATTACATCGACTTCAGTGCGTAACCGGTACTTTATTTATCGACCCCGAAAGGATGAAAGGCAAAGTTGACCTCGGCGGAATTTGAACGCAGAACGTAACGGCAGACGTAATACGGCTACGCATTTCGCCCGGCGTGCTAACGATTCTGCCAGCTCGCCGCCTTATCTAAACCTATTTCAGTGAGGTATTGGAAACTGTTCTTATTTTATGAAGCAAGGAAGTGTGTTTCAAAATTTAAATTTTGAATTTAGTTTTCACTATATAATTTACATCTCTCAACAGCTAAAAGCATTCTGTTTCGGCTTTAGAATTATTGCAAATATATTCCGATATCTCATTAAATCGAACTTTTGTTCTTTCGTTTCTTTTCCTATATTTTTTTGTCATTCTGTCAAACACTTGGAATTATTTTATGGGAGTGGGGCAAAATTGGCAACTGGGTCAAAATGAGTAATTTCTGATTTCTTGTTATTTTCTCCCATTTTGTACCATTGCGCCATCTTTGGGAGTAAAATTTGGTCAGTATAGTTTACATAGTTGCTGAAGTTGAGAGTTTGAAATATACTCTTTTACTCGTCTCAGTCATTTGACTGCGGCCATGCTGGAGCACCGCCTTTAGTCGAGCAAATCGACCCCAGGACTTATTCTTTGTAAGCCTAGTACTTATTCTATCGGTCTCTTTTGCCGAACCGCTAAGTGACGGGGACGTAAACACACCAGCATCGGTTGTCAAGCAATGCTAGGGGGACAAACACAGACACACAAACACACACACACATACATATACATATATACGACAGGCTTCTTTCAGTTTCCGTCTACCAAATCCACTCACAAGGCATTAATCGGCCCGGGGCTATAGCAGAAGACACTTGCCCAAGATGCCACGCAGTGGGACTGAACCCGGAATCATGTGGTTGGTTAGCAAGCTACTTACCACACAGCCACTCCTCGCAAGAAATTTTCCCTCAAATTTAACCCGATTTTAATTGATGCAGCTAATAAAATATCTGGATAATTTTTGGTGAAGAAACTATATTGAAGAAGCAATAGAGAATATTTTATGTTCAGTTTTTAGATTTAGTTGAGTTTTATTAATTTTATATTATGTGCTATTTTTCCATGATCCTCTTTCATTTGACCAAGTTATATTAAATTTTCTTGCATTTTTGATCTTTCTGATGTCTAAGGATGGACATTTATGAGTATGAGTCATTTTTCAAATCAAATTCTGGAGAAATGGTAAAGCAAATTTACCTCATCTTGTTCTACCCATTCTGCCTCACCTAAATTTTTCTTTTACATGGGAACAGTGATAATTTTCTGAAAGAGTGTTCTGAATAATTTATAGCCTTTACTGTATTTAGAGAAGGCCTTTACTTGGCTGATATAGTATTGACAAATATATTTTCTTCGAAGTGAAAAAAGCAACAAATATTACTCATTGTGCTCCACCCACCCCTACTGGAAACTGGAAAAGAAAACTTTCGGAAATAGCTGTTTGAATTTTCCTGTTTTTGTCAGGATCTCTCTACCACCTGCCTTTTTTTTCCACGCATTGCAAAGCAACGAAGAGAAGCCGTTTTAAAAGAGGGATTTTTAAAATCCATGTCTTTTAAATGTTGACGTCTCCACCCACTCACCCCCCCTCTCTCTCTCTCTCTCTCTCTCTCACATACACACACACACACACACTCATCATGCAAAACCACAAAAATAATTTCTTTTCTTTTACGTAATTTTCTGTCATATCTTATTCTACATCTTGAGACATTTGTAACTCGCATTAAAAGAAACAAATCTGACACCCCCTCTCCCCTCCTGCATTGTAATTTTCACAATGAAGGAAAAGTCAAACACTGCAAGTGGATGTGTAAAAAATGAAACTTGAATTTTTAAAAAGTGTATCTATAAAGCGATATTTCCAGTCATTTATTTGAAAACTTCTCTGCTAACTCATCAAATTCAATTATTTGAAATAGGTTTTAAGAATTAAATTTTGTAATTTTCTAAGATTTTAATTCTTGTGTATAAGGGGCCTACAGAACTTGGAGTGCCCTAGCCCCGCCATGATTTGAATCTGGTCCTAGCATTATGTTCATGTTTTAATGATATGATAACATACACACAAACACACATATAACATACACACGCACACATACACATATATATTTCGCTTTTGTATTTGCTTTGCAAAATTCTTTATGTGAATCCACACTCCACACACACATAAACACACACAAGCACACATAAGGAGACACATCAATACATAACAGGCGCATGTACATAGTCACACAAACCCATACACATAAACACATTCAAATACGCACACACAAGGAGACATAGACATACACACAAACACACACACAGACACACACACACAGAAACACACGAACACGAATAGGCAAACACATGAATATACAGAATACATTCATACAAACGTACACACACGCATACATACATACATACATAAATACATACATACATACATACATACATAAATACATACATACATACATACATACATAAATACATACATACATACATAAATACATACATACATACATACATACATACATACATACATACATAAATACATACATACATACATACATACATACATACATACATACATACATATATACATACATATATAATATATATATATAATATATATATATATATATATATAATATATATATATATATATATGTGTGTGTGTGTGTGTGTGTAAACGTAAAAAAATACAAACTGGGACAAGAACGTGAAACATTTAGAAGACGATACAAAAGACACGGACGGGACATTTGAAGCCTTCAATCTTCAGTCAAGAACCGGATCATCTTCGCAATTTCGGCTGATTAATCTTGAGATTGCTCCGATCTGGCCAGCCCCAAAGGAAAATCTAAGCCAAGTGCATTAGATTCCTTGGAAGAAAGCCGCGAATGTATACAAAACAAGGACGGAAAAACGGATGATGTTACACGAATAAAAATACAAAAATACGTAAAAACAATAATGATAACACGAATAAGAATACAAATATATATATATATATATATATATATATATATATATATATATGCATACACGCACACAGACACACGTATACATACATATGTGTATACACAAGCACACTGACGCACACACATACACACAAGTAAAGAACGCAACTCCGATAACCAACGGTGTCAGCAACTGTTGAAGAGGTTGCAAGAAGCAAGAGAGAGAAAGAAATAATACATGAGTAGAAATTGAACCGATGAGTGTGTTAATTAATAAAGCATAAAACAGGACTCTCCTCAGACACAAAAAATATATATATTCAAATTTCGATATATGTAAACAAACAATGAGATATAGATAAGGAAATAAATTATTCACCAACGCAGAAATGCTGATAGAACAGTAGAAACAATATAAAACGTCCATATTTTGCAGAAAAATTTGTGGGCAACCAGCCATGAGGGACGAGCTCATAGCCCTTTGATTACCAGTCAAGTGCTTTACCAATTAAGCTAAACTGCCTACTGACAAATTAATCCGTAATTTTTTAACTTATGAACCTAGCATATAAGACGCTGGAAGTTAATTTCAAATTACGATAAATGTAAACACACAATGTTTGCTTTTAGAAGCACTGAGATGCATTGTAAGATACAGATAAGGAAATAATTTATGTATAAATGTATGTATGTATATGTTATTGATAACACCTAGAAGAAGATGCTTTTTTCCACTGACCAAAGTGAATGCAGCTTTGGCCAGGAGGAACAGATGTCATCAGACAGATTGCTATTTCCAGCAGGTTGAGCGACTACATAGAAACTCCTTTGTTACTCTTTGAGACCAGCCGACATACATCGATGTCACTGTACATTAGACAAAACATAACAAAGCTGTGATACAGCAAGCAGGCCGGTCGATACTCTCGTCCGCCAGAAAACATCTTTCTTATAATTTCTGTTTGATAGGCGGTTGATGTAAGAGGCGGTGTGATGTATAAGTTACGTGAGAGAAAAAAACAAGCAGTGTTTCGGTTACACATACGGATATTCTTACGTAATGACAGTTATACTAAGGTTTAGTGAAGTTCTTGTCCTGTGTAAGATATAGAAACTGGCAACTTGGCTTGCCATTTCTTTACCGCAACTCAACAACTTTCAACACATACAACTTTCTTAATGGTGATGATTCGCAAGTAAACCCTGATGAGGCAGACCATTGAGTAGAAACGTCTGATTATTTTGCCGATTCTTCGTCTTTTTTTTCTCACGCGTAGTGTATCACATAACCTAAAGTTTTTTCACTTTTTAAGACGGTAGTGTATGTGATGTTGAAGAGACTCGTATTTTTAATTGATAGAGTAACCAGGTAGAATACACCTTATTAGTTCCTAATAACTGAGGTTAATTTCTTCTTGTTGCTTAGTACTACAGATGGGGATCTTTTCGGTTTGAACGGCAGTTTTTAACATAATTTCTAGGTAACTAAAAAATGTTAAACTTCATATACTGGTAGAATGTGTTTATAAAACATCTTTTTCTCTTTTCTTTATTGAGAAAATTTTATAGTTTGTAAGATATTTGTTGGGTTTTTTTCATCAATTTCTGCAATTTCAACCAATCAGTGACGTCTATTGAGTTAAAAAGCATTCTGTGCCGTATGAATATGTCCCTCGTTTAAAAAACAGATTGGGTTTATTTACATTTGTGAAGAAAAAAGATACCCTTTGCCTACCCCTAACCCTAACTAACCCTAACCCTAAAAGAGATTGAAATGCAATTGATCGATACTAGGGTCATAATTATGGGTGACAATTTCATATGACACCGCTAGAAAAAACTGCCGTTCAAACCGGAAAGATCCACAGATGGTACTGATCAAGCAGATCTATAACCAAAAGTGTCATCAAACAATGACTAATCTGTCTTATATATCTATAACAACTTTATTCGATGTATAATCTCTTTTCTAAAGACGATGTAGATTTAATTTGGCTGCTATTTCTAGCAGGACAATAGATCACATAGAGGCTCCCTCGTTTCTTGTTTCTCATTGGGATAAGGTTTCAAATTATAGGAGGGAAGAACAGATATTTCAATCTACTGATGAATATAACTGCTACTTATATTTTTAATCTCCAGAAGATCAAAGGTAAATTAACTAAGGAGTAACTTGCAAACTCAATTTCTTGAGTGTGTATAATATTAAAAATCTTGAACACGCTTTATGAAACTTGATCGACGTTTTGGCTTGTTTTACATGGGGGTAGCATTAATAAGCTATAAAGTTATTATTTCATCCTGGGATTAGCATAAAAAAGAAAAAGTAAAAACGAAGAAAAAAGAACCACAGTTTGAGTACTGTAAAGAACACGTTAAAGATTCAGCAAATGCAAATCCGAATCTGTTGGAAGATATTTAAAGTAGCTTATATTACATTTGCTTTTAAGAAAGCTACAAACCTATCAAAATTCCTTCTCCAACTTCTGCAGATCAAAGGAATTTCCTTCACTTAAAGCCATAATAAATTATAGATGTTCAATATATATTTCAACCATAAAATATTTGATTAGCTTGCATATTGGGTTGTCCGGAAAGTTCGTGCCGATTTTTAAAGGAAAGAAAAAGGTCAATAGATACTTGCCATTACATTTTTAATCAACCAAATATGAAACATTTTGTTGCACAATGCGTCTCCATCTTTCCTTTAACTTGAAAATACCCTCTTCCCAGAATTGAGGTGGTTTCATGGCAAAGAATTCATCAAGGTATCTTTTTACGTCATCCAAGGAATTGAAATTTTTACCATTAAGACTATTCTGCAGGGACCTGAATAAGTGGAAATCCGAATCTGGGGAATATGGAGTTACAGAATTAAAGGGTTACAGAATTAACACAGATTATAGGAACATAAACCTTCTTCCACGAAAAGATAGCTTAAAGTGTGCTCTAAATGGAGGTGTAATCAAATCCTATTTTATGAACTCAACCATGTTCTAAAATAAGTCGAAAGGTAAGCTACTATAAATCGGCACGAACTTTCCGGACAACCCAATAGATTTCTTAATTCACTGACTGGACTTGAAAAGTGATTGCACTTCAGCTAAACGATCACCTGCTAAACATTAAGATTGAAAAGAAAAAGTTTCGGTTAGGTTCTTAATACAAAAATATCGATACTTTCAACCGTACTCTTTTAAAAAATGCCCGCAGACTTTCTAAATTCCACGAATTATCTCTCAACAAATCAAAAATGAAGCGTTTTCCTTAAAGAGGGAAAAGAGTTTAGGCATACAACCAAAGTTAATCCAGTTATTAGTAACCCTATTGTTGTAACACAATTTTGAGATAAGATTTAGTAATATTAGTGGAATATCAAAACATGGCCATCTACAAAGGAAAGCCTATAAATAATTTTTGAATGAATTAATGGATGTTAGAATACATTCAATTCTTGTCGGTAGCTAAATATTTTTAGCAGCCATCTCTTAGTTAAACAACCTAAAGTCTTTTTAATAATGTAATGTATACTGCTTTGACGCTATTATATTTTTAATGGCGTTTTAACTACACACTGAACATAGTCAAGTAGCAAAATCTGAAAATGTAGATCACGAAACAAAAAATCTTAACCTCCAGCTTAGATGGAATATGGTTTTGCACTGGATGTTTTCGTTATGCAACTAATTTTGAAGTATTCGGGGTGTAGGTAAAATTAGGAAGAGAATTTATCGAAATATTGTTGATTCTACTCAGTGGCAAGACAACAGTCTCTAGCACCGGAAGACACACATTTAGCGCTCTCGGCATGATAGAATAGAGGAAATTTGCTCTCCTCACACCTGCACCCCAGATGACAGCTCTCACTCGCTCCTCCTCTTATTATGCCTCTACTTCTAATTCAGTCTTTTACAATTTACAACTGCACATGCTTTAGAATATGACGTTGCCATTACTGTATGTTTCCAAGTGACCTATGATTCCAGACGAGACTACCTCAGCATTGTTTCAGATATAATGTAACCCGGAAAGAAGCTATCGAACTTTGTCGCTATTTTTAACTGTGATTTGAAGAGAATTTCACACACACACACACACACACACACACACACACACACACAGACTCACACAAGAGCTGAAACTTTGAAATGAGTAAAAAATTTTCGTGAGCAATTCAGAGTTAAAAGAATCAGAAGGAAGAGATAATAGTCTGGTCCTTCATGGGTCCTCCTTACTTGTGAGATCGGTGTAGGTTACATTCAATTTGAATGTCATTGGCTTAAATTATACAGAAAGTGCGCTTACGAAGAGGGTATACTAAAGTGGTGTAGAAAAGTTTGGCAAAGTGAATGAACTGGCATGAGACAGAATACTGTGACGAGAAGAGCAACGACTGGTATTTCATGAAAGTCTGAACTGAGGCAGTATGTATCTAATTAATGATGAACTATCGTAGTAACGATACAATATATAGAAAGAGGAGCCAGTCTATTTTTGAACAAGTTGGAGTCACGTGGTTTTTCTTTTAGATTCGATAAAGCAACGTGTCTCACTGGTCGGTGGCTGACAGGATTTTAAAAGGGAGCAGGCAAATAGACATGCTTAAAAAAAAAATTCCACCAATAATGAAAGAAAGGGACAGAAAAATGTTCTTTAATATTTGGGAGTGGGGTCTAGTGTTTGTCATTTTCAAACTGTTACAGTAAACCATGTTTGTATGGATAGCAGCAGCACCGTTATCAGTCATGCAAGCTGCGATTAGTTGTAAGTCTTACTTGATATTTCTAATCGGCAGCTGATTAGAAATGAAGTACGTCTAACTCTGAAGAGAGAGGATACTTTTAATGATGCAATTCCAGCTTTGTTTAGTATATGGCACCACTAAAAAACAATCACCAGATATTATGAAGTCTAGCATTTGTATTGATTTAATTGCAGGTTGTTGAATATCGTTTAATTGATGAGAAACATGACTTGATATAAACCATGAATTCTTGAAACATGCTAAATTTTATAACTCTATTGGAGGATTGTTTCCACTGTTCAAAGAGACAGTGCATGTTTTTGAGTGCTCTAACTACGATGACGTTTGTAAGAGGAAAGTGGAGAAGGAATAGAAAATAATATCATTTGCTAACAAGAGAATGTTGGTAGATGACAACAAGCGGGTCGCTACTGTACGATGTGAGCGACATGCACTCCGTTTCTCGCAAATTGTGATGCTGTCATCAGAAAAGAAAATGGAGTGGCTGTGTGGTAAGTAGCTTACTTACCAACCACATGGTTCTGGGTTCAGTCCCACTGCGTGGCATCTTGGGCAAGTGTCTTCTGCTATAGCCCCGGGCCGACCAAAGCCTTTTGAGTGGATTTGGTAGACGGAAACTGAAAGAAGTCTGTCGTATATATGTATATATATATATATATATAAGTGTGTGTGTGTGTGTTTTTGTGTCTGTGTTTGTCCCCCTAGCATTGCTTGACAACTGATGCTGGTGTGTTTACGTCCCCGTCACTTAGCGGTTCGGCAAAAGAGACCGAAATAATAAGTACTGGGCTTACAAAGAATAAGTCCCGGGGTCGATTTGCTCGACTAAAGGCGGTGCTCCAGCATGGCCGCAGTCAAATGACTGAAACAAGTAAAAGAGTAAAAGAGTAAGAGTAAAAGAGACGTGAAATCAAAAAACGGAGCTTGGAGATTCTCATACTATTCATGCTTAAACGCCTTGCTGAGTATTGTAAGAGTATCTTCTTTGTAAGAGTATTGTAAGAGTATTGCAAGAACATTGTAAGAGTATCTTCTCTTTGCAATGATCACAGACATTCATAGTAATACAAAAAAAAAATACCCTTTCACTAAAAAGGTAAAACAAATAAACTGAGAGAATAACATAATGAAAATATCGTTCGTGAGTAATAAATTCATTACTGCTGTTTAGGAAGAGCACTTAATTCAGCATATCTCATTTCCATAAACTACCAGGAATAAAAATGCAATGATCTCGGAATTTCACTTACGATAATATGTTATTCTATCCCAAAAGAGGTTGTTTCTCGTCCGCTTAATACTTAATCCAAAATTTTAAAAGCTCCCGTGGCTTGCAGAGACAATATACCTCAGAATGTCACACAATATTCTCAAGATAAATTTTTTAAATATATAAATGAAATAAGTGACATTTTAATCCTAATCGCCTTTTTTTTTAGTCAAAAATCTACCATCCAATAGCTCTTCACTAGTATGTAAAAGAAAATTAAGGCCCAGACTGTATGCTGCTAATGATTTGAAGGCGCAGGTAGAGTTGAAGAAAGCACCTGTAATCTCAAGCCATATTGCAATGCCAAAGTAACGGTCTAACCTTTTAGCATTGTCTAACTTAACAAAAACATAGTCATGCCGATGCCTGGATCTCTCTATGCTTGCTAGATCAGCCTTTTCAAGTTTTGATCCAAATTAAAACCAATATATTTGGTACTTTACTACTCATTTTTCTTATTCTTTGTAAATTTTGTCAAATATTCTCAAGATAATTGTTTTAAATATATAAATAAAATAAGTGACATTTTAATCCTAATCGCCTTTTTTTTTAGTCAAAAATCTACCATCCAATAGCTCTTCACTAGTTTGTGGACGAAGGCATGAAGTGAATAATTTTAACAGTAAATTACTCTTATGAAATGTTATGTCAGGAATGAATGCAAAAATGTAATAGTTGTTTGATTCTTTTTTTTTAACAGAGGAAATGAAAATTTAGCCTGATGGGTGGATGTTGTCGAAATACAAACTAACATGCAGTAGGTGGTTAAGTGTGGGAGTTTCGGTCTGTAGAGATGGTAGCAGCATTCTTTGAAGTTATTGCCTGTAATGTTTGTGATGGGTGCTATGATGACGGGGATGATGGGAGTAAAATCGGCTAGAAAGGATGCGATTGAAATGTCCTGATTAAATACACTGACGGATACAGGGAGGTTTTATAAATTAGCTGTTAATAGACTTACATAACCATAGCTACACAACAAAAACGCCAGTACATACAAGCTTTTGCATGTAGTTGCTGCCACGCAGAACCCATGCGACAACCGGGACTGGCACAGAACAAGGATATACCAACGGAGAAGGCGGGAAATTGTGACCTAAGAGATTCGTTGCATTAAGGAGGTATAGCATGTGATTAATTCAGTCGAGTTAGGAAGCCAATGTGCTTAGACAGCATGGAGAGACAACTGAGCAAAGTGGGAAATTGAACCAACCAGGTTGCGGTTTCTCCTAAAAGTATATATTTTGAATGTGCACTCCCGATTCAAAGGGAGTGTAGTGACACCGCCAAAGGCTGCCATAAATACAAAGGAGTGTTTTCTGGTGATGTGCAAGTTACCCTTTGCAGGGTACGGCTGGTGGCGCAACCAGGTTCTGAATATGATTGTTGGTACACTAAAGCAACAATGTAGCGATATCAATGGAATGAGAATTAAAACAAAGTTGCACCCTGTTGTTTTCTACAAGACAGATAAAATAGGATAACGCAGAAGAGTATGTAAAAGAAAATTAAGGCCCAGACTGTATGCTGCTAATGATTTGAAGGCGCAGGTAGAGTTGAAGAAAGCACCTGTAATCCCAACCCAATTTGCAATGCCAAAGTAACGGTCTAACCTTTTAGCATTGTCTAACTTAACAAAAACATAGTCATGCCTCTGCCTGGATCTCTCTATGCTAGCTGGATCAGCCTTTTCAAGTTTTGATCCAAATTAAAACCAATATATTTGGTACTTTACTACTCATTTTTCTTATTCTTTGTAAATTTTATCAAATGGAGTCAGGGAAAGTGGTCTTGTGATGTCTGTTCTCGTGGTTGTATTTTCTTCCATATTTCACAGAAGCGATATTATTTGTGGTTCTTTTTGAGCACATACTTCTGTATGTTTCCCATATGATTACCGTATTGTTGGTTATTTAATTTAAATGCTTCACTCTTTCAGCTTTTCAGCTTTGATTCGTTCCGTGTGTGACATCAGTGGGAACAGAAGGTAGTTTCATTCTTACCCTAAATAATTCCCTTGTCATCTATGATAGAACGAAAAGTGATGACAAGACACTACTTTGTTAAAGACACAGCTCCGAGGTTCTACGTTAGAAGTCACAAATGAAAATCTACCCTTGAACTAATCCTCGGTCCCAAGGATGCAACTCAATACTTAGATGATCAGCGTTAAACTCATTGTCTGAGTCCATGACCGGATCAAGAGAAACTGGCAACTTTTCAGGAGTTAAGAAGGAGCTTCTGCAATATTTAATCCTGTTCGAACTGCTGGAGAATTTGTGGTAGCATCTACAGCTGATCGAAAATTTTTGTAACTTACTTCGCAAGGAAACACGCCTCTATTAGATTTCACCTGATATATATATATACATACATCTTATAATAATTCTACTTGTCACTCCGTAATTCTACTTGCCCATCCGTAACGCTTCCACGTGATTAGTTGAAGGGATGGGTGGGGGAATGACAGGTGAGGTGGGGGGGGAGATGAGGATGTGACAGGAGGGGAGAAAGGGGAGAGGTGGTGGTGAGTGAAATGTGTAATTTTTTAAAGTAAGTTTTTTTCTCTGTTAGCCTGCCTGTTACGCTTTCACGTGACTAGTTGAAAGGATAGGCCCAAGAGCAAAAACGAAAAAGAAAAAAGGAGAGAGAAAAAGAGAGTAAGGCGAAGAGTGAGAGAGAAAGGGGGAGAGTATTGCGTATTAAGTCTATAAAATTGTGCATGTAGTATATAAAGTGTATATACAAAGTGCATTAAGCATTCATTTTATTCCGATTTCCTTCACTTTTTAGTGATCAGCAGATGAGTGACTATCTTTCCATACAGACACAACACAGGCTAGACTTTCAGGTTTTTTGGGAAAAGTTTTCAGAAATAACCCAATAAGTTTACTATTAATTCTATGAAGTATTCACGAGTTCCGTTAGTATATATGTGTGTGTGTGTTTGTGTATGCGTGTATGGATTATGTATGCATGTATATATATATATGTACGTACGTATGTATGACCGTATGCATATGTGTGCATGGACGTGTATGTATGTGTGTGCATGTGTGCGTATGTTTGTGCTTATTTACATACATGTGTTTATGTCTATTTACAAGGATAAAAACTGCCAAAGAAACACCATTAGACCTCCTTTCCACTAGACCACAAAATATGAATGACAAAGCTATTCCGTACAGGTTACGTCATCAAATGTTTTGCACGAAAGATGTATAAAAAGTATAGGAGAGAGAGAGAGAGAGAGAGAGAGAAAGGTGAGGAGGGAGACAGAGAGAAAGAAAGCAGACAACACCATCCATATTAAATAATATTTAGATTCAGTTATTTTCAGGCGTTTGAAGGAACCTTGGCATTTCATCACAGCATGAAACTGGGACGTAGATAAAAAGAATAAAATTATAGAGCCATTATCCTAAAAAGGAATAACATTCCACCAACAAAATCGACTTTTAAGCTTAGATTTCTACAAACACCACCCTGTTTATAGTATATCAGTATAGTATTTAAATGTGAAGCAAATTATAATAAAGAAAAATTTGAAGAATTATTAGCCATCATTATGATAAAAAATATCAATGATATCGTCTCTTTATATTCGCATTTATTTCACACACATATGCATATATGTACAAGCATAGGAACAATATGATTTATGAGCCCAGATATCCTTGCAGCATCGGGTAACCTTATGATAAAAAAATAACACTTGCTGTGTCAACCAATTATAGAATAAATTGAAATGTACCATATATATATATATATATATATATATATATATATATATGCATACATACATACATACATACATACATACATACATACATACATACATACATACATACATGTAGATGGAAAAGCGCTTTTTCATCAGCATCAATGGTTTCTCTTTATATCCCCTCTGTTATATGCAATGAATGCTACAATTATCAAGGTGTTGATGGAAATGCGTCTTGTTCGGTAGATAGAGTTACCAAAATTAATAAAGTAGGTCTTAAACAATACGGCACCTTGGGCGTTCCTCCTCGAAGACAATATGCATGCCCCACCAATAGCTTATTTTCAGAGCTTGTAGAGATAGCAACATTTGAGCGATGTGGCTGGTGTGAAGAGAAAATAAGTTCCATTGATATTAAAATCTGCATGATCTTGACAACACCTGGATCCTTCCTCCGAAATGAAGATACCAGCAGTTCTATCTCAATAGAAAAGCTACAGTAAGCTGTTTAAGACCTTGTACCGTGTATCATATAGGTCACTTGGACAATATCTCCCAAACAATGACTGCCAAAACTATTTCTCCTTTGAATAGGTAAATGTAGGGAAAGTAAGATTTCACGAGTCGGGAGTACGTGGTGCGTCTAAAAGTATCCGACTTTATTTTTCCCGCCAAAACTAGTATCGCATGGGCAAAATCCTTTGGGTGGGAGGTGACGGGTCCCTTCGTGCGCATGTGTGAAATCTTTTGCGCAGGTAAACTGCGTCGGTTCCCGGCCGTTATTCTTAAAATACCTATTACTTTACTACCCACAAGGGGCTAAACACAGAGGGGATAAACAAGGACAGACAAACGGATTAAGTCAATTATATCGACCCCAGTGCGTAACTGGTACTTATTTAATCGACCCCGAAAGGATGAAAGGCAAAGTCGACCTTGGCGGAATTTGAACCCAGAACGTAGTAGCAGACGAAATACCACTAAGCATTTCGCCCGGCGTGCTAACGATTCTGCCGGCTCACTGTCTTATTCTTAAAATACCGACAATGCTCCATCCGATTCCAGAACTACTGGATAAACGTAATATAATAACGGTATGGAGAAGAAAAGAAAAACATTCACTATTGGTATGAACCAATATCAATAGAAAATGCAAGCTTCCTGAGAATAGTATTCCTTATTTAATGTTATGCTTTTATAATCTAAGAACAGAAAGTGATATCTTCTAAATATTTGGTAAAGAACATGGTATGTGAAGACTTTAAACATCCAAGATACGACCAGACATATCGATTGTTTCACATATCTGAGGAAGATATTATACATGTGTCATAAAAATTACGTCGCTTAAATTAAGTTTGAGTAACCATCACATCTCGGATTAGCAAACAGAATTTCGAATAAATCAAGCATTCAAACGGTATTGTTTTATTTACGTCATACAAATAAATTAGTATAAAGATAATCTGTTGAAATAAGATATGTGCAAGTCATTAAAAGTATCTTTGTGACTATTGTGTAAATGCAAGCATTATGAAAACTATTTTGATTTGTCTTGATCAGAAATGAGACTGATTCCTGTATGTGGTTAATTCAGCCATTTAGGAAATATACGAAATTAAATTCCATCCGCTACTTTCATTCTCTTTCTTTTTTTTTTCTCTTTTGCCTGTTTCAGTCATTTGACTGCGGCCATGCTGGAGCACCGCCTTTGATCGAGCAACTCGACCCCGAGACTTATTCTTTTGCAAGCCCAGTACTTATTCTATCGGTCTCTTTTGCCGAACCGCTAATTAACGGGGACGTAAACACACCAGCATCGGTTGTCAAGCAATGCTAGGGGACAAACACAGACACATAAACACACACACGCATATATATATATATATATATATATATAAAGAAGCCCGTCATATATATGTATATATGTGTATATATATATATATATATATATATAATATATATATATATATATATATATATATATATATATATATATATATATACACACATATATACATATATACGACGGGCTTCTTTCAGTTTCCGTCTACCAAATCCACTCACAAGGCTTTGGTCGGCCCGAGGCTATAGTAGAAGACACTTGCCCAAGGTGCCACGCA
This sequence comes from Octopus sinensis, assembly GCF_006345805.1. NCBI lineage: Eukaryota > Metazoa > Mollusca > Cephalopoda > Octopoda > Octopodidae > Octopus > Octopus sinensis. The sequence goes on along the minus strand of NC_043000.1, from coordinate 153,362,634 downwards.
GTGGGACTGAACCCGGAACCATGTGGTTGGTAAACAAGCTACTTACCACACAGTCACTCCTGCGCCTATTTAGTTATGTATTAGACATCGTCTTATTTCCATCGAAATATTTCTCTGCTTCTTTTCAAGATAAGTAATAGGATCCTCCGACGTATTTGTTATACTTTTAAATGAATAGGGAAACAAGGCAGTTAAGCTTCAAGCTGCCAAGGGCTATAAAATGCGATCATAACAAACTATGCTGGCGAATTACAAGTTGAATGCATAGTCTCCTTCTACAGTGCTAGACTGATATGTATCTTTTCTACGACGCTTGATAATCAATATGTCAATCATGACAACCTTGGAAATGACGCTTTTCGAGGATATTACCAGTGCAGCAGTGGTTGCATAGTTTACGGTTTGAAGGCAAACAAGCCAAAAGCTGTAGCGGATGAGAGAAAAACAGAGAGAGAGAGGGGGGGAGGGGAGAAAGAGTGAGAGAATGAGAGAAAATGTGGGGTGGAAACAGAAGGAGTGAAGAAACAGGGGCTCAAACATTATATACATAATCAATTAGGTCGACAAAGGCACAAACTCTAGATGGACAACTCGACGGACATATAAGTAAAACACACACACAATCACGTTTGTTACAATAATCACGAGAAGTATTTTATATATTTTTTATCACTTCCTCTTCTTCTTCTTCTTCTTCTTCTTCTTCTTCTTCTTCTTCTTCTTCTTCTTCTTCTTCTTCTTCTTCTTCTTCTTCTTCTTCTTCTTCTTCTTCTTCTTCTTCTTCTTCTTCTTCTTCTTCTTCTTCTTCTAACTATTTTCCCGTTTCCGTAAGGTGCAATTCACAACATGATGTGGACGGACCCAACATCGGCCAATCCGCTTTCGCCATTTGCCTTATTTACAACTTAAATACAGGTCTTACGTACAAAGCATTTTAAATGTACGCTGTGTGGATGTGTAATGACATCCTAACCCTAACCTTAACCCTAAAAACTTACCTCAAATTTAGCATCCCCTTCATATCGTAACGTAGATGCATCGGGACCTTCGCATTTATGTTGTGCTGTGAAACTAACGGTTTTTGTGTGTTCTTAAATGGCTTAGAAACATCTATGCTGCAATTGTTTTTGTTTCAGCACACGATCTCAGATCAAGTCACTTGCTATGCAAGTATATCTCCGTAATTTGAAACAATCTCTGTGGATAAATTCCAGCAATCACCTTCTCAGGATCTCCAGTATTTAAATTTCTAAACAGAAAAAATTGTGGGCAGGGAGTGGGGTTGCAAAAAAAAAAAATCATAATTTCCCCCAATTTTTTTTTATAGCATATAAATGTACTGGGAATCATATGTGAAACTATTATCAAGTGGCTAGCAGAAACCTGCCCGAGGGTGGTCTTTCTGTTAGTAATACTTAATGTTAAATATTACAAGTATATAATGATGGTCGTCTCTTGCATTCCGACAAAGACGGTTCCGTAACTTCTTGCTAAACAACCTGCACATTGTCGCTCCCTTAATCCATCAGTTACCAACCGGTGTTACTTCATTCATGTCCCGCAACCTAGTAGTTCGGCAGATAGAATATGGACCAGGCTTAAAATAAAAATAAGTAATAGGCGCAGGAGTGGCTGTGTGGCAAGTAGCTTGCTAACCAACCACATGGTTCCGGGTTCAGTCCCACTGCGTGGCATCTTGGGCAAGTGTCTTCTGCTATAGCCCATGGCCGACCAATGTCTTGTGAGTGGATTTGGTAGACGGAAACTGAAAGAAGCCTGTCGTATATATATATATGTATGTATGTGTGTGTCTGTGTTTGTCCCTTGACAACCGATGCTGGTGTGTTTACGTCCCCGTCACTTAGCGGTTCGGCAAAAGAGACCGATAGAATAAGTACTGGGCTTACAAAGAATAAGTCCCGGGGTCAATTTGCTCGACTAAAGACGGTGCTCCAGCATGGCCGCAGTCAAATGACTGAAACAAGTAAAAGAGAGTAAAGAGTAATAGGATAAAGTTATTAGCTTGAACATTTCAAGGCAGTGCTCCAGCATGGCCACAGTCCAATGACTGGAAGAAGTAAAAGATATATACGAGAAAAGAAGTTATTTTAAGACTTAATGGCGTCTTAGTTTGTCTCTGAATATGCTCACACGTTATTGGCAATTCTCCACAATCTGTAAACACAAAATTTAAACTGACTCAACCACACTTACAGGTGTATCGGTTTTTACGATGTGACTTACCTGATAAAATAAACCAATATCTTAATGCCGATTAATTCATTGAAAGTGTATGTGTGTGTGTGTGTGTGTGTGTGTGTGTAAAGAAATAGCTATAAAGATAAATTTTATGACTCGCGCTGCTATCAGATCGACGTAATGGTACCAAAAGTAATATTGTCAGGATGTTGAGGAACGTTCTATATCTGGACTGACAGTCCAACATTTAAATCAGTAAGCCCCATTATCAACATGGCTATCTAGAAGTTTGCAGTAATAAAACATTATCATTATTATTATTATTATTATTATTATCATTAATATTATTAAGGCGGCGAGCTGGCAGAAACTTTAGCACGCCGGGTGATATGCTTAGTGTTATTTCTGAGTTCAAATTCCGTAGAGGTCGACTTTGCCTTTCATCATTTCGGGGTCGATTAAAAAAGTACCAGTTACACACTGGGGTCGATGTAATCGACTTAATCTCTTTGCCTGTCCTTGTTTGTCCCCTCCATGTGTAGCCCCTTGTGGGCAATAAAGAAATAAGAAATGCTAGCACGCTGGGTGAAATTCTTCGTGGTATTTCTGAGTTCTTTACTTTCTGAGTTAAAATTCCGTAGAAGTCGACTTTGTCTTTCATCCTTTCGGAGTCGATAAATTAACTACCAGTTGCGTACTGGGGTAAATCTAAACAACTAGCCCCCTCCCCCAACATTTCGGGCCTTGTTCCTAGAGTAGAAAAGAATCGTTAACACGTTGGACAAAATGCTTAGCGATATTTCGCCCGTCGCTGAGTTCTGATTTCAAATTCCGCTGAGGTCGTCTTTGCATTTCATTATTTCTAGGTCCATAAATTAAGCAGCAGTGAAATACTGGGTCGGTGTAATCGACTATTCCGCCTCCCCACCTCAAAAAATAAAATGGGACGAAATGATTAGCGGTATTTCGCCTGTCGCTACATTCTGGGTTCAAATTACACCGAGGTCGAATTTGCCTTTCATTCCTTCGGGGACGATAAATTAAGTACCAGTGAAATTCCGAGGTTGATGTAATCGGCTAGTCACCTCTGCCAAAATTTCAGGCCTTGTGCCTATAATATGATAAAGAATTATTATTATTATTATTATTATTATTATTATTATTATTATTATTATTATTATTATTATTATTATTATTATTATTATTATTATTATTATTATTATTATTATTCAGTAGTTTTATTTTTATAGCGTGCTTTCACTTCACTACCGAGCGCAGCTCTGTGTGCCTTTATATATATCTCCGTAATTTAAAACAATTTCTGTGGATAAATGCCAGCAATCACCTCAGGATCTCCAGTATTTTAATTTCTAAACAGAAAAAATTGTGGGCGGGGAGTGGGGTTGCAAACAAAAAAAAAATCATAATTTCCCAAAGTTTTTTTATAGCATATACTCTTTACTCTTTTACTCTTTTACTTGTTTCAGTCATTTGACTGCGGCCATGCTGGAACACCGCCTTTAGTCGAGCAAATCGACCCCGGGACTTATTCTTTGTAAGCCCAGTACTTATTCTATCGGTCTCTTTTGCCGAACCGCTAAGTAACGGGGACGTAAACACACCAGCATCGGTTGTCAAGCGATGCTAGGGGCGACAAACACAGACACACAAACATATATACACACACACATACATATAATATATGTGACGCGTCTTAGTGTTAGGGCATTCGGCTCATGATCGTAATGTGAGTTCGATTCCGGCAACGCGTTGTGTCCTTGAGCGTTTATTTCACGTTGCACCGTCCACTCAGCTGCAACGGAGGACGTATTTCAAAGGTAGCCTTGTCACTCTCTGTGTCACGCTGATTATCCCCAAGAACTACGTTAAGGGTACAAGTCAATGCTCACATGCACGTTAATTCACGAGCAACGTGATCGTATCAATACCCTCGTCATATAGTCTTAGATATACATATATACGACGGGCTTCTTTCAGTTTCCGTCTACCAAATCCACTCAGAAGGCATTGGTCGGCCCGAGGCTATAGCAGAAGACACTTGCCCAAGGTTCCACGCAGTGGGACTGAACCCGGAACCATGTGGTTGGTAAGCCATCTACTTACCACACAGCCACTCCTATATGTATTTAGCATATAAATGTATTGGGAATCAAATGTGAAACTATTATCAAGTGGCTAGCAGAAAACTGCCCGAGGGTGGTCTTTCTGTTAGTAATACTTAATGTAAAATATTACAAGTATATAATGATGGTCGTCTCTCGCATTCCGACAAAGACGGTTCCGTAACTTCTTGCTAAACAACCTGCACATTGTCGCTCCCTTAATCCATCAGTTACCAACCGGTGTTACTTCATTCATGTCCCCGCAACTTAGTAGTTGTCTTTCATCCTTTCGGAGTCGATAAATTAACTACCAGTTGCGTACTGGGGTCAATCTAAACGACTGACCCCCTCCCCCAACATTTCGAGCCTTGTACCTAGAGTAGAAAAGAATCGCTAACACGTTGGACAAAATGCTTAGCGGTATTTCGCCCGTCGCTGAGTTCTGATTTCAAATTCCGCTGAGGTCGTCTTTGCATTTCATTATTTCTAGGTCCATAAATTAAGCAGCAGTGAAATACTGGGTCGGTGTAATCGACTATTCCGCCTCCCCACCTCAAAAAATAAAATGGGACGAAATGATTAGCGGCATTTCGCCTGTCGCTACATTCTGGGTTCAAATTACACCGAGGTCGAATTTGCCTTTCATTCTTTCGGGGACGATAAATTAAGTACCAGTGAAATTCTGAGGTTGATGTAATCGGCTAGTCACCTCTGTCAAAATTTCAGGCCTTGTGCCTATAATGTGATAAAGGATTATTATTATTATTATTATTATTATTATTATTATTATTATTATTATTATTCAGTAGTTTTATTTTTATTTTTATAGCGTGCTTTCACTTCACTACCGAGCGCAGCTCTGTGTGCCTTGGGTATGTGCTGTGATTTGTTGTGATGCTCTGATGGTTATTGCATGGAAAGTGTTCTGCGTAGGATGTGTGCAGTGCCTAGTAGTGCAATTTTCTGTATGTTATATGTGTTTGTAAGTCCTGGTGTTTTTGTTACGTATTTGTCTGAATATTTTTTTATCATGCCTAATGCACCTACTATGATAGGAATTGTTTCTGTTTTCAGATTCCACATTCTAGTTACCTCTGTTTCCAGGTCTTTGTATTTTGAGAGTTTCTCCATTTCTTTTAGAGACACGTTGTCATCTGCCGGTACTGATACATCAATTAGAAAGCATTTTTTTTCTTCATGGTTTCTGACAACTATATCTGGTCTGTTGGCCTTAATTTCTCTATCTGTGTGTATCGGCATATCCCAGATTATGGTTGCTTTCTCGTTTTCTGTGACCTTTTCTGGTGTGTGCCTATACCATCTTTTTTCTGTTGTTATTCCATAATGTTGGCATAGCTTCCAATGTATGTAGGTTCCAACTCTGTCATGTCTGTGAATATATTCCTTCTTAGCCAGGACTGGGCAGCTAGAGATAATATGATTTATTGTTTCTTGTCCATCTCCACATATTCTGCAGTTACTTGTAATATTTCTTTTCATTACATGTTTTTGGTAATTTCTGGTGGGGAGGCTTTGGTCTTGTGCTGCAATTAAAAATCCCTCTGTTTCTGCTTTGAGTCCTGAGCTTCTCAACCATTGCTGGGATTTTTCTTTGTCTATTTCTTTTGCGTTTAGTTTAGTCCAGTATTTACCATGAAGGGGCTTTTCTTGCCATCGTTTTATCATGGTTCGTTGCTGTTCTATTTTTAGTTTGGATTTCATTTTTTTTATAGCTTTTGTTGTTTCTTCATCTTCTTCTTCTTCTTCTTCTTCTTCATGTTTATTAGGTGGTATGATTTCTTGTTTGTATTTGTCAGCTTCCTTAAATACTGAGAACAGTTTTTGTTTTGCTCGTGTTTTGCCGCTATCTGGATCAGTTTTCCTTCCTTCTGAAGTAGATATTTTTGCAGTCCTATGGTGGTTATTTTATAGTAGTTTTCCAGCTGTATAAGGCCTCTACCACCTTCTATACGTTGTATATATAGTCTTTCTATGTCAGATTTTGGGTGATGCATCCTAGATCCTGTCATTATTTTTCTTGTTTTCCTGTCTATTTTGGTCAGTTCATTTCGTGTCCAGTTAAGGATATTGTAGCTGTAACTTATAACTGGGACAGCTAAAGTGTTGATACCTATTATCTTGTTTTTAGCATTGAGCTCTGTGTTTAGTATTGATCTAACTCGTCTATAATATTCTTTTTTTATTTTCTCTTTCATTTGTGTGTGTTGTGTCTTATCTAGTTCATGGATTCCTAAGTATTTGTAAGTTTGGCTTTGGTCTAATTCTTTTATTTCATTTGCTTCATCTAGTGTGATGTTGTTACTCTTAACTAGTTTTCCTCTTTTCATGGTTACTTTGGCGCATTTTTCTAATCCAAATTTCATATATATTTCTTTGGTAAATCCATGAACTGTCTTTAATAGTGTTTCCAGCTGTTTGTCATTTGCAGCGTATAGTTTTAGGTCATCCATATATAAAAGGTGGCTGATCGTTTTGCCGTAACATTTATATCCGCATCCAGTTCTATTTAGCATATCAGATAGAGGTGATAGTGCCAAGCAGAAAAGGAGTGGAGAGAGCGTGTCTCCCTGGAATATTCCTCTTCTAATGGGGATGTCTTTGGTTTTCATGAGTCCCTCTTTTGTTTGGAGGTGTAGGACTGTTTGCCATTTATTCATAGAGTGCTCTATGAATTTTATGATTGTTGGTGCTACTTTGTTAATGGCTAGTGTTTCGAGGATCCATGTGTGGGGGATGCTATCAAACGCCTTTTTGTAGTCAATCCAGGCCATACTGAGGCCTTTCTTCTTTCTGTGGCTGTCTTCAGTTATGGCTTTATTAATCATTAGTTGATCTTTACAGCCATATGAGCCTTTGCGGCATCCTTTCTGCTCTTCTGGGAACAGTTTGTTTTCGTCCAGGTGCTTGTTCAGCCTTTGTGATATCACTGCAGTAAATGCCTTGAACATAGTAGGGAGGCAGGTTATTGGTCTGTAGTTTTCTGGTTTTTCTGTTTCATTTGATTGGGAATTAAGATGGTTTTCCCCTTCGTGAGCCATTCAGGCATTGTCTCTGGCTCTGCTAGTACGTTGTTAAAGTTTTCAGCCAGCTTTTTGTGCATTCCTGTTAGATATTTCAACCAGAAGTTGGGGATCTTGTCATGCCCAGGTGCCTTCCAGTTGCTTAGTCTTTGCAGTGCCTGGGTGACCTCTTCAGTTGTTATGGGGGTCCAAATTTGTTCAGATGCCGAGTTTGTTATTTTGATACTCCTTTTTTTTGGTGGTTCGTTCGCCGACCATATTTCTCCCCAGAATTCTTCCAATTCTTCTGCCGTTGGTGCTGCAGTGACTTCTATTTTATTTTTGCCCAGTTCTTGGTAGAACTTTTTGGGGTTGGAGTTGAACTTTTTGTTTTCTTCAAAGAAGCGTTGGCGTTTCTTGTACCGGCGGATCCTTTGTGCTTTGGCAAGGATATCTTGCTTCAGCTTTTCTTTTATTTCAGGCAAATCTTTTTCTGTGATGTTATATTTGCGGAGTATTTTTGTTCTCTTTTTGTTGCTCAGTAGCGTTGATTCTTTGCTGATTTCATTAAGAATCGACAGGTCTTTTCTATTTTTTTTTATTTTGCTTTGGATGTTATTTATCCACAGGGTTTGTTTGGGTGGTGGTACTCCTGTTTGGGCGGGTTTGGGTGAGTATCCAGCTTCTTTTGTGGCTGCAGTGGCTGCTGCGTATATTAGGTTATTTAGCTCAGTGATATCACTTTTTTTTATTCAGTGGCTATCAGTTCAGTGACGGCTAGGTTTATGCTGTTTATAATAGGTGTTGTTATTTTGTTTATTTTGATTCTTGGGAGGTATGGTCGGTGGTCCATTGTGAGCTCTGTGGTTTTCAGTTCTTTGATTATTTTATTTTTTATATTATCATAATCATTAGGCTCCCCTTCGTTGTTTACATCGTGTTTGTTGGGAATGTTGCGTTTGTCTTCGTGTTTTACAGTTTCAGTGTTTATATTATTGGGCATTGTTGTGTGGCTTCTATCTACATTTTCCTGGTGTATGTTTTCTTTTAGGTGTTCTATTTCTATTTCTGATATTTTTTTTGTGTTGAGAATGTATCTTCGTACGTTAGCTAATTTATTAGGGTTCATTGCTGTATCCAAGTCTAAATCTCTATTATTTTCCTTCCATATTTTATATGTATGTGTTGTTGTATTTTCATTTTTTGGGTAGAGTACTGCTGTGAAGTATGCGTGTAAGATAGAAATGTATTCCTCACGTGTCCATTTACGTCTTTTGGGTTTTATTTGCGGGACATGAGGTACAACGTCCGGCCCATTATTTTGACGGTCGTCATTTTCGTAGGGTACCGGTCCGTTTATTTCTGTTGTCACATTATTTCGCACGTGTAGTTTTTCGTACATTTTTTGTTGTAGGTTTAATGTACGTACCGCTCGATTGTTATTCTTGGGTTGAATAGTATCGGTGGCATTTAATTTCTTCGTAGTTCCTTTGTACATGGTGTTTGGGGTCGGAGATGATCGTGATGTTTCACGCATGTTTACATGTGTTGCGTTAGAGGTGGAGATGATATCGAGTCAAAATACATCATTTCGTTTCGAAAATAGTAATAAATTTCAATTTGTATTACTTACTCGGATACAGTCCAATTCTTTGTTAGTAAAACTTTGGCTCCATAGGATGTCCTTGTTTTCGATGTTTGTGGATAGGTTTCGGAGCTCTGAATTTTCCTTCTTACATCTTAAAAGTCCCCCGGTGTTATTATTATTATTATTAATATTATTATTATTATTATTATTATTATTATTATTATTATTATTATTATTATTATTATTATTATTATTAATTATTATTATTATTATTATTATTATTATTATTCAGTAGTTTATTTTTATAGCGTGCTTTCACTTCACTACCGAGCGCAGCTCTGTGTGCCTTAGGTATGTGCTGTGATTTGTTGTGATGCTCTGATGGTTATTGTATGGAAAGTGTTCTGCGTAGGATGTGTGCAGTGCCTAGTTGTGCAATTTTCTGTATGTTATATGTGTTTGTAAGTCCTGGTGTTTTTGTTACGTATTTGCCTGAATATCTTTTTTATCATGCCTAATGCACCTACTATGATAGGAATTGTTTCTGTTTTTAAATTCCACATTCTAGTTACCTCTATTTCCAGGTCTTTGTATTTTGAAAGTTTCTCCATTTCTTTTAGAGACACGTTGTCATCTGCCGCTATTGATATTATTATTATTGATATTATTATTATTATTATTATTATTATTATTATTATTATATTATTATTATTATTATATGAGAACTCACAGTTTATTTTGCTGGGTATGAGGGAAAGTGTCAGCAGTCCACAGCCAGCAGACTAAGGTGATACTAGTTTACTAGTCATGCTTCAAGAAGCCTGCGAAGAATTCTTGCAGTTCCAAGCAATGTTGATTTTTGTAGGTGTTCTACCTTCACACTTGCACTGATCTTTTTCAGCAATGTTGGTAATTGAGTGCTGATACTCAAGGTGGCGAGCTGGCAGAATCGTTAGCACACCGGGTAAAATACTTAGTAGTATTTCGTCTGCCGCTACGTTCTGAATTTGAACTCTGCCGAGGTCGGCTTTGCCTTTCATCCTTTCGGGATCGGTAAAATAAGTACCAGTTATGCACTGGAGTCAATGTAATCGACTAGCCCCCCCAAAATCGACTTCTCCACAAAATTTTTGAAGACCTTGTGCCTAGAGTAGAAATAGTTATTAAGGTGGTGAGCAGGCAGCATCGTTAGTATGTGATATTTCGCCCGTCGCTACATTCTGAGTTCAAATTCCTCCGAGGTTAACTTTGCGTTTTAACATTTCGGGGTCGATAAATTAAGTACCAGTGAAACACTGGTGTCCATGTAATCGACTAGTCCCCTCACCCAGAATTTCAAACCTTGTGTCTATAGCAGAAAAGATTATTATATTATTATTATTATTATTATTATTATTATTATTATTATTATTATTATTATTATTATTATTACTATTATTGCCTTTGCACAACTTCTAAAGCTGGAGATGTACTACAGCATTTGTATCATTTGGTATGGCTACATCAATGATCTGACAGTATTTGTCTTTCTAATTCAATCGATTACACGATCCGTCTGAAAATCAGAGTCCCAGAGTATCGTTACTTTTCCATCTTCCTGCATAACTTTACTTGGTACATGCTCATACCAGTTCTCTGTTACTTCATATTGGTATTTACGGCATAAGAGTCAATGAAGATACACACACACTTTATCGTTGCGGCGCTTGTATTCTTTTTGTGCAAGGCTCTCACATCCAATTACTAAGAGAGTCACATTTTCCACACTCTTTCCACAGAGTCTGCATTTCTGGTTGTCAGAAGTTCTATAGATGTTATACTTCGCTGAATTGGTAGCGACACCCTGGTCGTGTGCCGCAATGATCAGGCTTTCGGTGGTACACTTCACATCACCTCGTTCAAGCCATGCCCACGATGCTGTATTATCCTTAACGTCTTGTGTTTTCATTTCAAACTGTCCATGCGTTCTCAAAGGTCTTCTTTTCTATTCTCCTCAGCTCTTTGGTTAAACTCTTCCTTGTCCATCATTTCATCTGTATTTACACCTATATCTTTCGCAGCACATTGCAGCAGGTCCTCATCACTATTTATCAAATACTCGGCAAGCGTTCTCCTTTCACTCCTTATACAATGGCCTATACTAATTAGTCCTCTGCCACCATTCTTTCTTTTCATATACAATCTGTATACGCTTGCTTTAGGGTGTAGCGCCCCGTGCAGCGTCATCAACTTCCCCGTCCTTCCACCCAGTGTTGATATTTCCTATATATAGACGCACTATATCTGACCACTGCAACTGTCCAGATATTCATTGCGGTAATCAAATATTTGGTATTCAGGTATTCAGGTATTTGGTATTTCAACACCATCTTCACCCTTTTTTGATACGCCTTGCTGACCCGTGTAGAATGTCATCCAGCTCCCAAATCCCTAAATATCTATACCCACTACCGTTGGGTTCACCCATGGTCTCTCCTTTAATAAGCAGTTACATGCTTCCATAACATTTCCATTTGCAAAGACAGTTGACGCGAAAACTAAAAGAAAAATTACGCAATATACACGGTTTTAGACATTGGAGAGGCACTCCTCAGACTTGTATCAATGGCCCTATCAGTACTGGTTGTCACCCTCAGCCTTTTCTTCTTCTTCCTCTTCTTCTTCTTCTTCTTCTTCTTCTTCTTCTTCTTCTTCTTCTTCTTCTTCTTCTTCTTCTTCAGATTTCCTCTTTCGGCTTCTTCCACTCGTTTTCCTCCCCCTCCTTCCCTTTCTCCCTCTTATTTTCATGCGTATCCAACTTCTTGATACCCCCTCTCCACATAATTTCTTCTGCCCTGATCCATCCCGCATACACACTTTTAATATTGTTTTCCTTTTTATTTCCTCCCGATACTTTCAAAACAAGGTCTAATAAGCGGACAATGTAATAGCATAACTTTGATACAAGCCCGAAGAAGTGCCTCTCCAATGTCTAAAACTGCATATATTACGTAATTTTTTATTAGAATTTTCGCGTAAACTGACATTGAAAATGGAGATGGTACGGAAACATGGGTAATTGGTTATTAAAGATGTGCTAAATAATTTTTGTCGTCTTCTTCTTTTCATTGGATTATTTCCTCTTTGCCAAAGCCCGATGTGGTATAATGGTCATGAAACTTGGATTTTCTACACCAGAGGTATTCCGCCCTTGGCTTGGATCCCGAGCGTGTTGATAGCTCAGTATTCTGGTTGAGCGCTTCACTGGAAATCCCTCAACCTCGCACCCAGCTGACAATAGCTATTTGCTCTCTGTCTCTCTGTCTCTCTCTCTGTTTCTCTCTCTCTCTCTCTCTCTATCTATCTATATATGTATATGCGTATATATATATATATATATATATATATATATATATATATAGTAGAAATATTTTACGAAAAGAAAATATAAAATACACGTTTGAACAATACCTTCGCGTAAACCACTGGTTCGTTTTGTTCTCTTACTTTATCATCTTATAATCATCTCATGATAATGACTTTTATGACTCGTATTACTGCCTCAGTCAATCTAAATGTATATAATTGTCACTACTTCTCATTAATAGCCTTTTTCTATTTGCAATATGCATTTTCGTTGATTTTTCATATTTTACCCCCATATATATATTTATATACACATATATATAGTTGAAATTTACAAAAAAAAAAAAAGACGAAGACAGGAGTATGAACAACAAGCAGGTGTATTAATTAGTTTGATGCTCAGGAAGGTGAGAAAGTCTTTTACGTTTCTTCAACAGAAAGGAGAACGAGGAAATAAGCAGAGAGAGAAAATATTAAAAAAATACTTTTGGATTTAGCGGTCAAGAGAAATACAATTGACGTATTATAAATTTATTAATATTATAATATAATTATGCTGTAAAAAAATACAATATAATATAAAAAATAATTAAGACAAATATGTATCCTACAATATGTTTCCATTAATATCTAGCGGGGAATTTATAAATACTTCACATCTCGTCATGGTAATATTTGTCTAAAAAATAGACAAACATTTCATGCAAGGACTGCTAAATCATAAAATAGACTCATTTAAAATATATTTATGTTTATAAGCGTGAGCGTTAATAATTTAAAAGCATAATAAATATAATAAAAGCACAACCAAAATTCAAATAGATAAGATAAATTATACAAAACAATTACAACGGTCATAAAATGTTCTTATGCCTCTTTAATAATATTAATCCAAAGATATTTTAATTTAAAATAATCACTGCACTTATTTATTATATAAAATCTATATCATATGTTATAAATTTATGGGGGAGTAGGAAATATATTTTATTTAAAATTTCTATATACTATTATGAAGAAAAATTAATAAAGATATATCTTATTTACACACTAAATTCCTTAAAGAGCTATAAATCAACCAAACTGCCATTTGGAGACTTTTGAAAACGATTTATGGAATAGTGTCATAGATATTAAAGTTGTTAAGTATCCCCTTGGGGGAATGAACATTTAACGAACCTAAGGTCATTAGTATGTGATCTTAAACGGAAAAAATCGTACTATTGTGCAATCTGATAAAACCTGAAACTTATAGGATATGGATTTATTAAAATATCATGAATAAGAGTGTCTGTGTGGTAAGTAGTTTGCTTACAAACCACATGGCTCCAGGTTCAGTCTCACTGTGTGGCACTTTGGGCAAGTGTGTTCTACTATAGCCTCGGGCCGATCAAACCCTTGTAAGTGGATTTGGTAGACGAAACCTGAAAGAAACCCGTCGTAAATATATATATATATATATATATATTTAATCGTATCAAAGGGAAATGAAAATTAATTAAAATTTACATTTCCAGTGGTCTAACGTGTAAGGATTTAGTCCAAAAGACTATATATTAGTCATACGATATAGTTTATATTTAAACACATGAGGAATCCACTCATATGAATTCAACAAGCTAGAAAGAACAGCTAGGTTCTATAACCACAAAAAAATTGGGATAAAATTCGACTGGAACGAAATGAAAAATATAGACATTTTACCATCTAGATGGTAAAATGTTTTTATTTTTCATCCCAAATTTTTTGTGGTTATAGAACCTAGCTGTTCTTTCTAGCTTGTTGAATTCCTATGAGTGGATTCTTCATGTGTTTAAATATACACTATATCGTATGACTTATATATATATATGTATATGTGTGTGTATGTTTGTGTGTGTGCGTGCGTGTTTGTATGTGTGTTGTGTGTGTGTTGTGTGTGTGTATGTGTATATGTTTGTGTGTCTGTATTTGTCCCCCCAACGTTGCTTGAAAACCGATGCTGACATCGCTTGACAACCAATACCTTTACGTCTCCGTAACCTGGCGGTTCGGCAAAAGAGACGAAAGAATAAGTACTAGGCTTACAGAGAATATGTCCTGGGGGCGATTTGCTCGACTAAAGGCGGTGCTCCATCATTACCGTAGTCAAATGACCGAAACAAGTAAAAGAAAGATTATAAATGAAATAGTATTTTTAACACTGGAACTGGGAGAGATCATTAGTGGTGAAAGTAAGAACGTTAGATGGCAGCAGGATTAGACTATTAACTTAATTACAAATGATTAAATAAGTTTCAGATTAGTAACGGTTCTACGGCCATTAGCAAGAAGTCGAGGAATTTGGTACACTAGGGAAATGGAAATTGTCACAACTAGTTTTATTAGTGTAGGTCCGACCTCACACATGTACATTAACGCAAAAAGAAATATTGTTCATTCAATTTTTGCTGTGTTAAAACTGCGACAACGGTTTAATTTGAAAACAAGTATTTAACATTAATGTTTCACGCCACATATAACAGTTTCGCTTTTGAAACATTACACTTTATCCTTTCGGTTCAACTTCTCAAACATATAGTCACAAGAGTGGCATATAGGCGCAGGAGTGGCTGTGTGGTAAGTAGCTTGTTTACCAACCACATGGTTCCGGGTTCAGTCCCACTGCGTGGCACCTTGGGCAAGTGTCTTCTACTGTAGCCTCGGGCCGACCAAAGCCTTGTGAGTGGATTTGGTAGACGGAAACTGAAAGAAGCCCGTCGTATATATGTATATATATATATATATATATATATATATATATATATATATGCGTGTGTGTGTGTTTGTGTGTCTGTGTTTGTCCCCCTAGCATTGCTTGACAACCGATGCTGGTGTGTTTATGTCCCCGTTCGGCAAAAGAGACCGATAGAATAAGTACTGGGCTTACAAAAGAATAAGTCCCGGGGTCGAGTTGCTCGATTAAAGGCGGTGCTCCAGCATGGCCGCAGTCAAATGACTGAAACAAGAAAAAGAGTAAAAGAGTAACCAGTGTTTGTAAGATGCAACAAGGGAGCTTCATTGTAATAGCTCGATCTAGATGAAATAGAAACCCATATCCCTACTCAACACAGCCTGTATGTTGTTGCTCAAAACAGCCAGATCTTCAACAAATAGCATACATATGATTCTCATCCACAATGGATATATTTATGACACTACATCTAAATGAATCATTCTTTTTTGTGAGGAAGTCACTGTAGTTCTGTTAAATTTGGTTCTAAGCGTAGTTGTCATTTAAATATATGAAATTATCGTGAATGAGGAGACGCACCCACCTTTCAGAAATTTTAAGAAATAGGCATTAAAGACGATGATTTGCATAGTTATTCTCAATACATACCAGCAAATTCGAAAACGAAACATACTAGACGTTCTTGTGTACATCACAGGAGAACAGCTTCTTCTACGGTGACAGTGAGTTCATAATACACTCGGCTCATCAGTACAAGTAATCCAGGGACACCGGTGCTTCAACATGTTCTGTCGCCTCAACCAGAGATACCAGGACCTTTTGAGCCTATACAAACCGCTGGTTCTATTTATAATTTCAGCGAACAAAACCTGTCTTAAACTTGTAGGAATGACGAAATAATCCGATTTACCAACACTCAATCATAACAGACTCTACTCAGTTCTAAACTTAAGTTGTTGCATGAAAAGTAGACATCGTATATTATTTTGAAATTGTACTTATTTGACAAGTGGCATGATCTGGTTAGTGTTTTCAACATGAAAACATTTCATCATGCAAAAAATACCACAAAATGTTTTATATTCACAATTTACGATTTCATAATTGTGAAGCCTAATATGAAGTACCAAAATATTTCGTTGCATTTCTGCGCGTTATTTACTGATATTATTCTACTATTTTACTGTATTTTTCTCACTTAATAATAAACTGTACTACTAAGAAATAAACGCAAAGTGAATACATCAGCATATATTATATATTATATATATATATATTATATATATATATATATATATTATATATATACATGTATCTATCTATCTATATATATATATATAATATATATATATACAAACTTACTTGGAGAAAAAATATATATATTTATGCATGTATATATACATGTAGATATAGGTACGTACATATATGTAAGTATGCATATATTTTATTTATCAAATTATATATATATATATATGTATATATATGCATGCACACACATACACACACACATATATATATATATATATACATACGCACATATATATGTATTTTATGTATGTATATATGTATATGTGTATTTATGAGCACCCCTCATACTCCTCTTAAAAACATGGTTTGACATTTTCCCGGAGCCATATCAACACCAATTTGTTGTAAGTACACATATGCTTGTGTGGTATTTAGGAATCAGATTTACATATTATTTCTATTCCAAACTCTTTAACACTAAACTTCACTTTCTTCAGTATATTTTAGCAATTTTTTTCAAACATATCACACTCTTTGCGGTTTTTGCAGTTCTCATTGAAAGCTTTGTATAATGTGTTTTTGTGTGCGAGAGAACCCGTTCATATGCATACATCATATATGCACTATTTGACATGTATGTCGATATTTGGGGCGACATCGCCTATATCGTTGTCAAGATGGTACTTCCCCGTTTCCACATTTCACTAATTATTTCTTATAAATCCGACGCTATCATAAATAGCTGTTCTCAGTAAGCTGTACCCTGTTGGTTTAACGAAAAGTGGAACCGACACGATTTCTCTTACTCGCTTGTGTCAAGAACAAAAACGAAGAACAAGCAACAGGCAAAACACTTGGAAGTCTTGTCTGATAACAGAGTAGGTATGACAGACATAGGATTGTGTTCTGACATGGCCTGTTACATTTTACACGCCAACTGAGGATTCTGTGATATTGGATTAGCTTTGACACAAGCATACATTTTAACACTCACGCACATACACCTACCCATACAACCGTCTAAATATATATATATATATATATATATATATATATATATATATATAATATATATATATATATCTAATATATATATATATATATATACATATATATATATATACATACATACATATATATATATATATTATATATATATATATATATATGTATGTATGTATGTATACTTATGTATGTATATATTTGTGTGCATGTATATGAGTGGACTGTGTGTGTTTTGTGTTGTGTTGTGTGTATGTGTGTGATCTGTGTCTGTGGGTGTTCTACATATAATATACCACCCAATTCACGTGCCTTTCCTCCTCTTTTTGTCGCTGCTGCGTCCCGCCCATCCAAACCTTATTCTAATTACTATTCAGATGCGTCATTTCCAGAATTGCAAACCTCTGAAACTACTTCGAAGTCTCGGTATTACCTAGAAATTACAAGAGTTCAAGTTGAATCTTAAACTACATTAACTTCAACGTTAGGGTTAAACTGAAATGCTTAAGGGCTGGCTCTGCTCCTACCTCAGACTATCTAAATATCTGTAAACAACTTTTAACCAAGCATTAATGGTGGACTCTCTGGGTGGTGAAGTCATTAACTCTGTAGACTGTTATTAATATTGGTTTCGAATTTTTGCACAAGGCCAGAAATTTCGAGTAAGAGGAAAGGTCGATTATACTGACTCCAGTGCTCAGCTGGTACTACTTTTATCGACTCTGAATGATGAAAAACGATCTAATTCCTAAATACCAAATAAGTATACGTGTTACTTAGTAGGACGTGAACTCAGAACACGGATGAAATACCTATTTTTTACTACCTACAAGGGGCTAAACACAGAGGAGACAAACAGACGGATTAAGTCGATCATATCGACCTCAGTGCGTAACTGGTACTTATTTGATCGACCCCGAAAGGATAAAAGGCAAAGTCGACCTCGGCGGAATTTGAACTCAGAACGTAACGCCAGACGAAATACCGCTTAGCATTTCGCCCGGCATGCTAACGATTCTGCCAGCTCGCCACCTTATAATCAGTTATTAATATTAACAGAGAGACGTATTTTTTCTTCTCTATACAGTTTATATAGGAGGATTTTCTTAGATCTAGATGGTAATACCTGTCGAATTTACGTCACCCATATACTGTTTCACATTCATATCTGTGTTTATGGGACTCGGCCATTTCTTTGTCGATCCGCACATAACTCATTGAGAAATTACTTAGCCATCTCTGTCCTCCCACTATTCTCTCTCTCACTCTATCTCTTTCTTTCTTTCTCTATCTCTTTCTTTCTGTATATATTTGATAATAAATGCTAGTCTCTCGTGTCCGAGGAAGACGATTGTGTTGCGTGGTCAACATCTGTGGACACTCATGTGATTTCTTAGGCTGAAATCAGAAGCACAGATACGGATGCAAGTGAGGCAAGGTACACTGCCTATGTATGTATGTCTCTTCTATCTTTTAATTATTTTATCAATCTTCCACTGAGGAAATCGCCGATTTCCAAAAAAAGATATAAGGCACCATCTTTGGGATTCTTTTTTTTTTCTTTTACTTGTTTCAGTCATTTGACTGCGGCCATGCTGAGCACCACCTTTAGTCGAGCAAATCGACCCCGGGACTTATTCTTTTGTAAGCCCAGTACTTATTCTATCTCTTTTGCCGAACCGCTAAGTGACGGGGACGTAAACACACCAGCATCGCTTGTCAAAGCATCTAGGGGACAACACAGACCACACAAACACACACACACACACACACACATAATATATATATATATATATATATATATATATAATATATATACTACATATATACGACAGACTCTTTCAGTTTCCGTCTACCAAATCCACTCACACAGACATTGGTCGGCCCGAGGTTATAGCAGAAGACACTTGCCCAAGATGCCACGCAGTGGGACTGAACCCGGAACCATGTGGTTGTAGCAAGCTACTTACCACACAGCCACTCCTGCGCCTATACGTAGTTAACAAATTCACATTTGGACTTTTATATTTTCTGTTCCACTCACACATTGCACTTGCAGTGTACAATTTGCGACGATTTCCCTTTCTAAAATTCCCAGTTTATCAAGATTCTCCTTTAAGCATTACTAACAAAACATAGTGCCCCAATTATATTATTTGTATGGATATGGATTCATGGTCTGGATACAGAAGCTGGAGAAGCAGTTGCCCATAGATACCCATATGTATGTATGTATGTATGTATGTATGTATGTATGTATGTATGTATGCATGTATGCATGCATGTATGCATGTATGCATGTATGTATGCATGTATGCATGTATGTATGTATGAATGTATGTATGTATTTATGTATGTATGTATGTATTTATGTATTTATGCATGTATGTATATATGTATGTATGAATGTATGTGTGTGTATGTATATGTATGAGTGTGTTGTGCGTACGGTCGTGCGTACACGCGTATGTGTGTGTGTGTGTGTGTAAAACACACGCACACACCACACTCTCATCGATGTGTTGTATTGCTCGAGTGGCGATGCGATATCAATTATTTTCCCTTGTAAAATAACTTAAGAAAGATATCAATGATTTACTCGCAAAAGGTCTACCTTGAGCTCAAGCTTTGTTAACTCATCTCTCAATGCTGGTGTCTTGATGAAGGCACCATTTTATTTTTCTATTAGTTACCTTACTTTGAGTGGTATGACCAGCGCATTGTTTGGTTACGAGAAAAGTTTGGCTCTTTTTGTGACGTTAGCGGAGTTCGCTCTTTTAAAAATATGATGTTGAGGAAAGAGTCACTTTGGATCTGCCTCTTTATTTCCTAAACTCTCTCTCTCTTTTACTCTTTTACTCTTTTACTCTTTTACTTGTTTCAGTCATTTGCCTGCGGCCATGCTGGAGCACCGCTTTAATCGAGCAACTCGACCCCGGGACTTATTCTTTTGAAGCCCAGTACTTATTCTATCTCTTTTGCCGAACCTCTAAGTGACGGGGACGTAAACACCCAGCCGATCGCTTTTCAAGCAATGCTAGGGGGACAAACACAGACACACAAACACACAACCACACACACAACACACACCCACACACACCCACACACACACATAACTATTATATATTATATAATATATATATATACCAATATATACGACAGACTTCTTTCAGTTTCCGTCTACCAAATCCACTCACAGACATGGTCGGCCGAGGTATAAGCAGAAGACACTTGCCCAAGATGCCACGCAGTGGGACTGAACCCGGAACCATGTGGTTGGTAAGCAAGCTACTTACCACACAGCCACTCCTGCGCCTATACGTAGTTAACAAATTCACATTTGGAACTTTTATATTTTTCTGTTCCACTCACACATTGCACTTGCAGTGTACGAATTTGCCGATCGATTTCCCTTTCTAAAATTCCCAGTTTATCAAGATTCTCCTTTAAGCATTTACTAACAAAACATAGTGCCCCAATTATATTATTTGTATGGATATGGATTCATGGTCTGGATACAGAAGCTGGAGAAGCAGTTGCCCATAGATACCCATATGTATGTATGTATGTATGTATGTATGTATGTATGTATGTATGTATGTATGTATGTATGTATGTATGTATGCATGTATGCATGCATGTATGCATGTATGCATGCATGTATGCATGTATGCATGTATGTATGTATGTATGTATGTATGTATGTATGAATGTATGTATGTATTTATGTATGTATGTATGTATTTATGTATTTATGCATGTATGTATATATGTATGTATGAATGTATGTGTGTGTATGTATTATGTATGAGTGTGTGTGCGTACGGTCGTGCGTACACGCGTATGTGTGTGTGTGTGTGTATAAACACACGCACACACCACACTCTCATCGATGTGTTGTATTGCTCGAGTGGCGATGCGATATCAATTATTTTCCCTTGTAAAATAACTTAAGAAAGATATCAATGATTTACTCGCAAAAAGGTCTACCTTGAGCTCAAGCTTTGTTAACTCATCTCTCAAATGCTGGTGTCTTGATGAAGGCACCATTTTATTTTTCTATTAGTTACCTTACTTTGAGTGGTATGACCAGCGCATTGTTTGGTTTACGAGAAAAGTTTGGCTCTTTTTGTGACGTTAGCGGAGTTCGCTCTTTTAAAAATATGATGTTGAGGAAAGAAGTCCCTTGGATCTGCCTCTTATATTTCCTAAACTCTCTCTCTCTTTTACTCTTTTACTCTTTTACTCTTTTACTTGTTTCAGTCATTTGCCTGCGGCCATGCTGGAGCACCGCCTTTAATCGAGCAACTCGACCCCGGGACTTATTCTTTGTAAGCCCAGTACTTATTCTATCGGTCTCTTTTGCCGAACCGCTAAGTGACGGGGACATAAACACACCAGCATCGGTTGTCAAGCAATTCTAGGGGGACAAACACAAACATACACACACACACATATATACATATATATATACATATATAAGACGGGTTTTGTTTCAGATTCCGTCTACCAAATCCACTCACAAGGCTTTGGTCGGCCCGAGGCTATAGTAGAAGCCACTTGCCCAAGGTGCCACGCAGTGGGGCTGAACCCGGTACCATGTGGTTGGTAAACAAGCTACTTACCACACAGCCACTCCTGCGCCTATCATTTTCCCCTTTGTGAACACTTCTCCCAAAATCTAAATAGATTTATCCCTGAAAACATACGTTAGGTTCTTCAAAATGAACGACATGTACAATGTAGATATGTATTGCTATATAAAAATGTTGCATGGTCATGATTGGAAAGCCTTTGTTCATTATTCTGAACCAGGTATGATCGATTAGTAAACAACGACAAAGCGTCTCCATTATTACCTTGGTTTTATTTCTCTTCCCACTGACCGTTAGTATTGATTGTGCCGAGTCAGACCTGCTGTCATATATCACACACACACAACTTGTGCTCCTGCGAACTTCACCGAAAGCAATGTTATTGCTCTTGACATCAACGAAAATCTCGACCAGTATAAGAACTGACTATCAAAGTTGGCTGACTAAATGTTTCATCTATCCTTTATCTCTTGAAAGGAATTTTCTTGTCAGACTGTTCCATTTCAATATATATCAACGGAATTCTCGCTGTGCCATATTCTAAGAACTCTGGTGTTGATCAAGGTAGGTTACTTTCCCTACAAAGCTTTTGTGCAAATAACCAATTCTTTCGCTGTCATTTCTAACTACACATAATATCTATATAGATTATACCACATTTCATCTCAGATGTGTTCAACCACACCAACTCCCCAAACGCAGCCTAGATACATCTTCTCAAAACAATGTGTCAGTTCTATGAAGGAAGACATTGAAACAGCAGTCAATAGAACATTAGAACCTCATCCTATTAAACAGTGCCAAATGAGGATACAATATACAACACACAAATAAAACCTTTAAAATGTTTAAAGTTTACGAAAGATAGGCTTCGTAACTTCTTACTTTTCATCGTTGCTATATATCAATAACAGTCACTTAAGATTGGGTTTTAAATGTTAGGCAATATCTATAGATCTAGAATTAGTTATAAGGGATTATTTTCTTATTACGACACACAATTACAGCTGCTTTGAAGTAAAGTTCCCAATCGAGGAGAATGCAAACTGCATTAAAACAGCCTTTGATCTAAAAACCTTTATTCTGTAACAAGCTACAGTTAGTATCCTACAATTGTGCTATATCTTCTCTGTCCCCTCTAGAGTTAATACAACTGTTCTTGCTCTCTTCAACAATCAATCTGTGCCAAACTCGTCATAGTCATTTGATTTACCTACTTTTCTTAAATTTTACCTTTCCAGAGCAACAAATCCCCAGTTTCTCAGTTTCCTCACAACACTGTGTGTAAATACTCCCAAAGCTATATTTTAAACAAATGTCTGAATCGCTTACCTGCTTCCCATTTTCCCTACAATATTAAATTGCGAACTAACCACTATGTTAACGAAATTAACGAGAAGGATCAACGCTTGCATATAAGAATATAGTTACAAATAATATATATATATATATATATATATATATATGTATGTATAGAGAGAGAGCGCGCAGGGGGAGGTAGAGAGACAGACATACAGACAGACAGACAAATAGATAGATAGATAGATAGATAGATAGATAGATAGATAGATAGATAGATAGATAGATAGATAGATAGATAGATAGATAGATAGATAAAAAGATAGATAGATAGATAGATAAATAGATAGATAGATAGATAGATAGATAGATAGATAGATAGATAGATAGATAGATAGATAGATAGATAGATAGATAGATAGATAGATAGATAGATAGAAACAACAATTTACTGATTTGTTGCAAGAATTGGAAATTCAACTTTTTATACAATCTTGTCGTTTGGGGACAGAAAACAAAACGCACTAAACATAGCAGTTGCTAAAAAGAAATTGAGAGAAAAGCAAATAGTATAAAATACGCTACTGCTGTTCTTTGGCCTCTATATATCTTTCTCTCCAAAAAGAACAAATGATCGAAACGTTAGACTTTCTACTCCTTTCACCTTACTCATCATGCTTTTAGCTACACTGGCCACCACCCATTTTCTTGGATTCCATATCTTAGCCTAAACTAGGTCTGATCATAGTACCATAGTCTTACCATAGTAGCGTAGCTAAAGCATGCTGCAGAGTAAAGCCGCTTGGCAACAATGGACCTTGAACTCTACTGTCCATGTGAACTAAATTTTAACGTTCTAGCTCACTTCCGCTGTTTACAGCAGTGCTTGGAAGGAAGGTGTGTAGCGTGTGATCGTCGCATTGATCGTTACAGAGAAAGTTGTCATGGCGATACCTGTTCAGAGGCCTACACAAAAGGGGAAGAATATATATTGAAAGGAGTGTATGAGCAGCACACAAGTGTACGAATGATTCAGACGTTTCAAAGATGGTCAAAAAAATGTCGATAGTAACAAACGTTCTGGGAGACCCGCAACTAGCGGAATTGAGTAAAACATCGCAGATGTGAGAGCGGCTGAGAATGAAAATCGTCGAATCACCATTCGTGAGTTATCAGAGGATGTGGAAATTAGTCACGGTTCAGTTCAGTCCATTATGACTGAAGATTTGGCTACGAGAGCGTGTCTGTCACATTTGTGCCAAAACTACTTTCAGCTGACCAAAAAGACACTCGTGTTTCAGTCGCACAAGATTTCCCTGACTTTATCGCGAACGATAAAAAGTTTTTGAAAACTATACGTAGGCCTCTGCGCAGGTATCGTCGAGCTCTTGGCAAACTCGACGCAGATTCTCTGCTCAACTTTCTCTGTCGTGGTCAATGCTACGATCACATGTTACATGCCTTCCTTCAAAGCACTGCTGTAAACATCGAAAGCCAGCTGGAACGTTAAAACGTGGTGTACATGCAGAGCGGAGTTCAAGGTCAATCTCTGCCAAGCAGCTTTACTCTGCGTGCTTTAGTTTCGTTACTATGGCAAAAGTTCGGATACTTATTAATCAGACCATGTATAGTTATTAACAGAAGGAGAATTGAGGAGTGAATACATGTTCTTTGGTCTTTAAATTTGGTTTATAAACAAGGATAGTAGGTATAGCCATTGCAAACCTTTACATACAATGCAGAAAACTTTATATTGAATTGTTTAATTGTCAGAATTGGTCGCATGTTCTATTGCATATGAGAATATTCAACAATTTCATCTCTGCAAAGTGTCTCAGGTTATCTTGGGATATCAAGAAAGAATTTCCACGAAGACATTTTTTTTTTTCATATATTTTCTGTTACAAATTTAAACCGGAAATTATCAACCTGGTCATGATCTGTCTCCTCTTAACTCAGTCAAAATGTTTTTTTTTTTCCAATATACTGAAATTAGCACATACCAGAGTACACGGTAGATCATAGATTCAAAGACGGTTTAAAGGCAAGACTTTTACATTCGCGGTACTTTAGGAACGTTCAAAGTAGAATCCTTTTTATTTAAAAGTTTTTACAGACAGTATAAATTTAGAATATTTTAAAGCCCCAAGAGACAGAGGCATTGGTCGTAAAAAAAAAACGGAATAAGTTCACGATTAAAATTATTAGTTTTGACGTAAGAAAAATGGAAAGAACTATCATGATTTTTGAGATATTGTCCTCCGTCGGAATAATTAGAGTGGAAAATGGTTAGAAAAGAAAGAATAAATTAAGAAGTGAGGTAAGCATGGAAGCGAACGCAATGAGGCATAAGTAGTGCCACTGGGAATTGGGATTATGAACAATCAATGCTAAAGATCCAATGTGATCCAAGATGTTTTTTCTAATCATATAAGAAAAGGTGCAGCAAACTAATTCAAAATGACAATTTCAAAGTTCCGCTAATGGTGTATCAAAATATATTTCAAGAATGGAAATTAATTGTATATAGACTCTTTTACTCTTTTACTCGTTTCAGTCATTTGACTGCGGCCATGCTGGAGCACCGCCTTTAGTCGAGCAAATCGACCCCGGGACTTATTGTTTGTAAGCCTAGTACTTATTCTATCGGTCGCTTTTGCCGAACCGCTAAGTGACAGGGACATAAGCACACCAGCATCGGTTGTCAAGCAATGCTAGGGGGACAAATACAGACACGCAAACACACACATACATACATATATACACATATATACGACAGGCTTCTTTCAGTTTCCGTCTACCAAATCCACTCACAAGGCATTGGTCGGCCCAGGGCTATAGCAGAAGACACTTGCCCAAGATGCCACGCAGTGGGACTGAACCCGGAAACATGTGGTTGGTTAGCAAGCTACTTACCACACAGCCACTCCTAAGATATAAGAAAATGAAACAAGTTTATTGCGAAGGGCAGAGCAAAATGATCATTCACATACAAATAGAAAATGATTGCAGACGAGTGATACTCAATTTATTCAAAATAAGGAAAGAAGACGGAAATCCGAAAAAAAAAATAGTAACGTGAGGATTTATATGGAGTGAAGTGTTGGTTCGGTGAATGTGTGAATGCGCGTGAGAAGATTTTATATGCAATCGTTATGTAACATATTCTAACATTAAAAAATAACAACAAGAAAAGAGAGGTCCAAAGTTTTCAAGCTTTAAAATAATTATGTTAGTTCATAACGGAAACTATGGATTAAGGCTATACATACATGCATACATACATACATACATACATACATACATACATAAATACATACATACATACATACATACATACATGCATACATACATACATACATACATACATAAATACATACATACATACATACATACATAAATACATACATACATACATACATACATACATATATATAAATGTGTGTGGTGTGTGTGCATGAATGTATGTATGTGTATATATATATATATATATATATATATATATATATATATTATATATATATATATATATATATATATATATATATAATACATATATGTGTGTACATATAAATCGTAAAGTAACTAAGATGTATTGCTGTCATAAAATAATGAATCATTTTATTTTAGATGTAGTGTACAAACTAGACTGAGGGTAATTAGAATCCGACTAATTAGACGAATTTCAAGTTATTTATATAAAACCCGGAATGAGAAGAAACTCAATGAGAGAAAAAATTGGTAGGATTACTTTAAGTAATCAGCAATATAATTTTAAGTGAGGAGTTATGGATGATATTTTAAACAGTAAACTTAAAATATATTAATGTAAATATTATGTAAAAAAAATCGCTAAACAAGCGAAATAAAAGTTTAAATATTGGAGGATAAAGTGGAATTTGAAACCTACATTTAGTTTTTGCTATATTATAAATGAAATAGAGTAATTTGAAACCGACAAATAATTTTTGATATCTTTATATATAAAAGTGAAGTTGTGTGCCTGCCTCCTACGATTTAGATTCCTAACTACTCCCACATTTTGCGGTGCAGTGTAACCAAAAGCGGGTATCTTATAGTCGTGATTAATATAGAGCCCTTCTGGGTATTAGCGCGCGTCTACGATGAGTCTACGATTTTAAAAATAATTTACCATCATTTTTTTCCATTTTGATGCATTTTTCGCTATTATATAAGGGAAGTAACTCTCTAAAAATGTCTACGATGAGTCAACGATTTAAAAAAAAATTTACCATCATTTTTTTTTCCATTTTTAATGCATTTTTTTGCTATTTTTTGGCTATAACTCTCTAAAAATGCTTATATAGTTATTTCCCTTATAAATCCGAGCAACGCCGGGCGATACTGCTAGTATCTATTAAAAGAAGGCGGCAAACTGGCAGAAGCGTTACCGCGGCGGGCAAAATGCTTAGCGGCATTTCGCCCGTTTTTGCGCTCTAAATTCCATTGCTACTGGGGTCCATATTGCCTTTCATCCTGTCGCAGTCAATAAAATAAGTACCAGTTGAGCACTGGAATTGATGTGGTCGACTTACACACTACCTTAGAATTGATGGCCTTGTGCCAAAATTTAAACACCAACGTTACATTTATTAAAATAGCTAATAAATTTAAATTTCAGTCTATAAAGCTTGTCTATTAAATTTCAAATAGTTCCACTCAAGGAAGTAGTAAATGCAAATGGCACATAAATAATACTTCATAGTTAAATGGTATATATAGTTTCAGACAAGTGTTTCTAGAATCTTGTTTATCTTAAGATAAGTAAGACACTTAAGACAAACGTAACTAGATAATAGATAAGAAAAATCATTAAATGAATTATTTTAGTTAGAATCATGAATATACGAAATGCGGTTGTGACGAACACGCTAGCTTTCAAAAGAAGTATAAATGTAAAATATTTCCGTAATAAATATAAATGCGTAAAAATGTTCAAGAAATGTATACTGATCTACAAGATAAGCTAATGAAAAAAAATATCTATCTATCATCTATCTGTATATGTGTGTGTATGTATATATATATATCTTTTACTCTTTTTTCGATTCTTATATTTGTTTCAGTCATTTGACTGCGGCAATGCTGGAGCACCGCTTTTAGTCGAAAAAAATCGACCCCAGGACTTATACTTCGTAAGCATACTACTTATTCTATCAGTCTCTTTTGCGATGGTGCGGGGATACACAGACACACAAACATATATATATGATGGGCCTCTTTCAGTTTCCGTCTACTAAATCCACTCAGAAGACTTTGGGCGACCCGAGGCTATGGTAGAAAACACTTGCCCAAGGTGCCACGCCAGACAGCAAAAGATTTGGCGAAAATTATAGACGCATTAAGAAAACAGCTTTTAAATTTTAAAACAAGAGAAACTTTCAGAGGATTGTGGGCATTTAGTAATATTATGGGGATTTAACAAATAGCTTGAAATTAATCAAGGAAATCTTAAGATTCGATCAGTTATTGTAAGGTTGTATGAAATTAAGATTTTCTATATAATGTACGATTAATTTTTCGTTTCAAATTTTGGCGCAAGGCCAGCAATTCCGAGTATGGTAGTAAGTTGATTACAACAACCCAAGAGCTCAGCTGGTACTTATCTTATCGACCCCGAAAGGATGAAAGGCAAAGTGAAATTTGGTGAAATTTGAACTCAGAATGTAAAGACAGACGAAATGCCTCTAAGTATTTTCCTCGGAGTGTTAAGGGTTTTACCAGCTCGTCACCGTAGAACAATTAATTATTAATAATTAAGTTCAAAAGTGTTGGAATAATGAAAATAAAACAACTGAAAGACCCCTTACAAGTTATTTAGATAGAACTATGTTTTTTAGGAATGCATTTTTGAAGTTTGGAAAATTCATAAGATAGAAATCAAAGTAGACATGTGAGAAGTAGAAGGTATGTCATAATTAGGTTAATAATATGTAATAATTATGTTTAATTGATTACATTTGGCGGGGAGCTGGCAGAGTTGTAACCGCGCTGGACAAAATACTCAGCAGCATTTTTTCTCGCTTTACGTTCTGATTTTCAGTTCCTCCGAAGTTAACTTTGCTTGCCATCCTAAAGGAGTCGATAAACTAAGTACTAGTGAAGTAATGAGATTGATGTTATCGTCTACCCCTGCTCCGAAACGATGCCACAAAATAACTAGGAAAATGAATAGAGAAAGAACGCCTAAACTGATCATTAAATGGAATGTATAAGAAAACAGTTGCCCAGGGAAAGACCATAATACAAAAATAAATAGCTTACTATTGAACTGTTTCGTTTTTGCATTTGGTTTGCAAGATTCTTTACGTGAACTCGTGTGTTGAAGCACATTATGTTGTGTCTAGGGAGAGTCATATTGTCTTAATGCTTTATTGTCTAACACACCCAACGGTTCAATTTCTACTCGTTTATTATTTATATTTTTTCTTCCAAAATTTTCGTTTCTTTTGCAACCTTGTTGGTAGCGATTAGTATATATAATGGCCCAGTGGTTAGGGCAGCGGACTCGCGGTCGTAGGATCGCGGTTTCGATTCCCAGACCGAGCGTTGTGTGTGTTTATTGAGCGAAAAACACCTAAAAGCTCCACGAGCCTCCGGCAGGGGGTGGCGATCACTGCT
>NC_043000.1:153281652-153329152 GCF_006345805.1 Octopus sinensis | reverse complement strand
GACGGAGCCTCGTGGAGGTTTTAGGTGTTTTTGCTCAACAAACACTCACAATGCCCGGTATATATATAAAGTATAGAAGCCATCTTATCATGGCTAGCCACATTGGGGAGGGGGTGTTACTGTAGCTTTATAGCCCCAAGAGATCGTCGTCTCTAGCTGGCTTTAGACACAATATCAGTGCCCTGCAAATACTCCAAGGGCACTGATATTGTGTCTAAGCCAGCCAGAGACGAAGATCTCTTGGGGCTATAAAGCTACAGTAACACCCCCTCCCCAATGTGGTTAGCCATGATAAGATGGCTTCTATACTTTATATATATATATATATATGTGTGTGTGTGTGTGTGTGTGTGTGTGTGGTGTGTGTGTGTGTGTGTTGTGTGTGTGTGTGTGTAATATTTAAAAAAAAACGGAGAAGCAACGCGAGGACGTGGTACATGCAAAGTGTTAATAAGACGCTCAGGGAAAGAAAGAAAAGGTCTTTTATGTTTATGTATGTATGTATGTATGTAATTATGTGTGTATATATATATATATATATATATATATATAGGCGCAGGAGTGGCTGTGTGGTAAGTAGCTTGCTAACCAACCACATGGTTCCGGGTTCAGTCCCACTGCGTGGCATCTTGGGCACGTGTCTTCTGCTATAGCCCCGGGCCGACCAATGCCTTGTGAGTGGATTTGGTAGACGGAAACTGAAAGAAGCCTGTCGTATATATGTGTATATATATATATAAGTGTGTGAATATGTTTGTGTGTCTGTGTTTGTCCCCCTAGCATTGCTTGACAACCGATGCTGGTGTGTTTACGTCCCCGTTACTTAGCGATTCGGCAAAAAACACCGATAGAATAAGTACTGGGCTTACAAAGAATAAGTCCCGGGGTCGATTTGCTCGACTAAAGGCGGTGCTCCAGCATGGCCGCAGTCAATTGACTGAAACAAGTAAAAGAGTAAAAGAGTAAAGAGTATATATACTATCCGCATAACACATTTATTCCTACATTTTATTTATGGCTACACTCCTATTCTATGAGTTCTTTTCTTCAGCTATCATTTTAACTTCCTTCTTTGCTTAGTCCTGCTATACTTCCTCACAGTTTCTGTTTTCCCTCAATCTACACCCTCTATTTCCTTCTTGCTTTCTGCTTGTTTATTTATACATTTAGCCCTATTTTCATCCCCAACTATTTGCCAATTGTCAGAATACCTGCGCCAACAACATGCCACAACACCTTAAACAACACATGTCAAAAAACAACCGCTTCCTTTACACCCTACAACTTAAAAATAATAACAAATGTATTTATAGCCTTTTAAATTTACTACATGAGATGATATTCATCAAAAACCCACATGTCACACGCCCAAAACCTTAAAGCATTTCCCCTTAAATATGTACATTGTTTAAATGTTTCTTGATGCAAAACCAAACCAAACTCAAATTCATGTACATAATATATATATTTCATTATGTAAACATGCCTATGAATAAATCCTTTACCGTATCACCACATGCACTTTCCCATTGTTAAAAATGTCTTTCACTACCCACACCGCAAAAATACTAGTCATATTTATATCATACACTTTTACTCTTTTCAGTCATTTGACTGAGGCTATGCTGGAGCACCGCCTTTAGTCGAGCGAATCGACCCCAGGACCTTATTCTTTGGGAGCCTAGTACTTATTCGATCGGCGTCTTTTTGCCGAACCGCTAAGTCACGGGGACGTAAGCGCACCACCATCGGTTGTCAAGTGATGTTGTGGGGCACAAACACAGACACACAAACATATACACACATACATATATATATATATACATATATACGACGGGCTTCTTTCAGTTTCCGCCTACAATATCCACTCACAAGGGTTTGTTCAACCCAAGGCTAGAGTAGAAGACACTTGCCTAAGATGCCACGCAATGGGAATGGACCCGGAACCATGTGGTTGTAAGCAAGCTACTTACCACACAGCCACTCCTGCGTCAATAAATCTTTTATTTATAGTAAATCTTTTAATTATTTTTTTATACACTTTTATATATTTGTGTATTTCTGTAAGTTCATCATGGCGGCATTTCTTTTTTGTATTTTGTTTTTTTTAGTTTGAATGTTTTCAGAAATACTTTTTTTTCTCTAGAAATCTTTTTAGCTTTATTGGTTCACATCTATCGACCGATAGTGATCATCTATAATCTATATGTTTGTATGTATGCATATATGTATATTTATGTATATGTATGTACATAGGCGCAGGATTGGCTGTGTGGTAAGTAGCTTGCTAACCAACCACATGGTTCCAGGTTCAGTCCCACTGCGTGGCATCTTGGGCAAGTGTCTTCTGCTATAGCCTCGGGCCGACCAATGCCTTGTGAGTGGATTTGGTAGACGGAAACTGAAAGAAGCCTGTCGTATATATGTATATATGTATGTGTGTGTATATGTTTGTGTGTCTGTGTTTGTCCCTCTAGCATTGCTTGACAACCAATGCTGGTGTGTTTACGTCCCCGTCACTTAGCGGTTCGGCAAAAAACACCGATAGAATAAGTACTGGGCTTACAAAGAATAAGTCCTGGGGTCGATTTACTCGACTAAAACCGGTGCTCAGCATGGCCGCAGTCAAATGACTGAAACAAGTAAAAGAGTAAAAGAGTAAATATGTACAGACACACACACGCGCGCACACAAGGTGCGGAGGTGCATTTGAGGACAATTTATCAGTATATTATTCTGTCTTCAAATTAAATAAAAGGGTTATATTCCTTTCAGATCTTCCATTGAAGATAAAATACTTACAGAAGAAATGAAAGGATATGCAGTCCTTGCTGCATATAAGCGGTACAAGGCGATTTAGAAAATACCTACTATTTATATCAAGCAAGAATTTCTGTACACAATATTTAGATGTCACTGAAAGCCTATATCGAACGCAATACAAGATGCAATCTGTGTGAGACTGAAGAATTGATTACCCTGGTCGCAAGTAACTAAATTTCTTTTTATCTTTTGGATTTTTTCTTTTCTTTTTAAAAGTCTTGTGGTTTACAGATTTTGTAGTTGTATAGTATGTATATTTTACCAGCTGCTTACCTCCTTAATTTTTCTTTTATCATGCATTCAATTGTGTTGATACGTTAAAAGGCATGTTTACATATTTGGGTAGTCAAAGAAAAAGGAAAGATAAAATTCTCACACCAAATCGGAGATATCAATGTTTCTAAATTAGTTGAGATATTCGTTTGTATGTCCGTTCAGAGAAGACTGTAGTGTTTTTCCAATAAAAAAGGATGTTTGCATTTTTGAATATTCAGTGAGAAAGGAAAGGAAAGAAAAGGAAGGTAAAATTTTCACAGAGACTTGTAGATATTAAGATTTTAAAAATTTACAGGAGATGATCTTTTATCTGTCCCAACAGAGAAAACTGTAGTGTTCTTGGACTAAAGAAGATGTTTACATTTTCGAATACTCAAGGAGAAAGGAAAGGATAGGTATTAACAGATGTAGATATTAAAGGTCTTAAAGCTGATCGCTTATGTGTTCGAAATTCAAAATACTCACAGGAAATTGCAGATAGTCCAGTCTTTTTCAGTTGTCCTGCTGGGTTTTATTAGTGTTTATTATTATTATTATTATTATTATTATTATTATTATTATTATTATTATTATTATTATTATTATATTATTATTATTATTATTATATTATTATTATTATTATCATTATTATCATTATTATTATTATTATTATTATTATTATTATTATTATTATTATATTATTATTATCATTATTATTGAAAATGTCAAAAGTTTAGAGAAATATGGTATCTCCAGTATCTAAACAATGCCGTTAAGAATTCTTTGCAGATGGAAGGGCCGTTTTGTTTCATTGGAAAAGGACTGCATTCAAAAAATTCTTTTTTATGGACAAGTAGAGGGATTCCGCGCTAAAAGAAGACTCTACTAAGGCTTAATGGTAAGTGGAAGCGATCATTAAAATCCCTAGTGCTTAATGTAATTATTTTAGGAAAGTTATTACATAGTTCAATCTAATTGGCGTAAAATGCGTCATGATATATCAAAACAATTTCAATTGTAGAAACAGAAGAATAAAAATAACTTTCTTCAATAATCCACAAACATATTTGTCCACTCCCAGGCAAAATCAAAATCATCATTGACCCCATTATGATTTCATAGCAAAATCCATACCTGGACTCAAATTACATTCACGCATCCATCACGAGATACAGTTTCGTTTTTTTAAATCCTCTTTCAAAAAAACGCTTTCCTTCAAACACTTATCCGTCAAAATCGCCGCGAGTGACCATCATTGTTGTTGTTGCTGCTATTATTATTGTTGTTGTTGCTGTTTGTTTGTTTGTTTGTTTGTTGAGCGAAGCGGTCTTCGTCCCAGAGCTCGCAAGATCGCGCCTCAGGATTGTCTGTAGTGGGAGAAATCCGAAACATGGTCCTTTGCTATTCGTAAGACCAGCAGAAGAGAAAGCAGGTCAACCCCCGACACTGAGAGCATCTACGTATGGATGAATGCACATCCAGGCTCAGTGGTTGCGTAGGAAGTCGGGGCCAAGAAACAGGAAGAAAGAGTGAGAGAAAGTTGGAATGAAAGAGTACAACAGGGGTCGCCACCACCCCCTGCCGGAGTATCGTGGAGCTTTAAGTGTTTTTGCTCAATAAACACACACAACGCCCGGTCTGGGAATCGAAACCGCGATCCTCCGACCATGAATCCGCTGTCCTAACCACTGGGCCATTGCGCCTCCACTGTTGTTGTTGTTGTTGTTTTTGTTTTTGTTGTTGTTGTTGTTGTTGTTGTTGTTGTTGTTGTTGTTGTTGTTGTTGTTGCTGCTGCTGCTGCTGTTGTTGTTTGATGAAAACTTTCAGCTTATTTTGCTGGATATGATGGAAACTGTCAGCTGTCTACAGCCACCAGACTAAGGTGACACTTGATTACTGGTGATACTTCAAGAAGCCTGCGAAGAATTTTTGCAGTTCCAAGCAATGCTGATTTTTGTAGGTGTTCTACCTTTACGTTTGTGCCAATCGTTTTGAGTGATGCTGATAGCTGAGTGTTGATACTTCCAAGTGCATCGATTAGTATTGATATCACGTCTACTTTCCTCATTGACCACAACCTTCGTAGTTCCCACTTCAAATCGTCGTAGTTGTTCAGTTTTTTTCTTCTTTCTCTTCGATCTTGCTGTCACCGGGACATGCTGTGTCAATTATTATGGCAGTTCTTTCTTTTTGTCCACCACAACAATGTCCGGTTTCCAATGTCTGGTCAGGTGATCGCACTGAATCATTGCATCCCGCAGGGTTTTGCAGTCTTAATTATCGGTGACTCCTTCTGGGGTTTTCTCATACCACGTCTTTACTCTTTATAGGCCGTGATTTCTACAGAGCTCCCAATGGATCATTCTTGCCACATTGTCATGTCTTCTGTAATCGCATTGTGTCAATTTCGGGCATTCGCTAACGATGTGTCATAAAGTTTCACCCCTCTCACCAGACATTCTGCATTTATCGCTGTCGGTAGTGTTATCGATTCTGTACGTCACATAGTTAATCCTTAATGCTTGTTCTTGTGCTGTGCTGTGCATATGAGCGTTTCTGACTCCTCTTCATCCATAGCCACCGATCATCTGTATTTGTCTTGGCGTTCGTACATGTTTTTCTCCTTCCATACTGTTAATTTTTGTGTGCTGTTTTCCTCTTAAAGTTTTTCTTTCTTTACATTGTTTACAACTGTTTCGATACAATCCTGCCAACTTATCAAACCTCTCCCACCCTTTCTTCTGAATAAGTACAGCCTATCGCTGTCACTTTTAGGGTGGAAGGTTCCGAGTACTAACATTTTTTTTGTCTTCGTATCTATGTTCATCAGCTCTCTTTTCTGTCAGTTTATGATTCCAGCTCTATAACGAAGTGATGCTATTGCCCATGTATTAACTGCTTGGATTTTATTCTATCTGATCAATTTTGATCTCAACACCAATCTTAGTTTTCGGAAATATTCCATCCTCAGTTGTTCTTTCATTTCCTTCACCACGATTTCGTTGAGCTCTAGTATGCCAAGGTTTTTGTAGCCTTTTCAGTTTATACTTATAGACATTCAGAGTATGTCTATAAGCTATAGTGTTTAGACCTGGTTTCCGTCCCCAAACTGTTCCGTTTTGTAGATACAATTTATTTTAAATAAAGCACTCCGAAATTAGAAAAATCAAAAATCTGCAACAATCTCGGTCCCATGAGTATCGGATGATGGATTTTCAACTGTGTAAAGAAACTGATTGTGGTGTATATGGGTGCATGCGTGTATATGGGTGGAAATGAGCTGGTTGGCGAAGGTTTGCGCTCTCCGAGAGCTTTTCTAGTTTATAACATTTTACACTTGTTATAAAATACAAAAAATTTCAATACCTTTAATTTTTTTTTCAATACTTCTAATATCTTTAATATTTCTTTAATATAAGGCGTTGAGCTGGCAGAATCGTTAGCATGCCGGGCAAAATGCCTTGCAGCATTTCGTCCGTCTCCACATTCTGAGCTCAAACGCCGCTGGGGTCGATTTTGTTTCTCATTCTTTCGGGGTGGATAAAATAAGTACTTGTTGAACACTGAGATGGATGTAATCGACTTAACCCCTCCCAGAAATTGTTGGCCTTATGTCAAAATTTGAAACTAATTTTATTAATGTCCTCAACAATTCCCAAGGGTATTCTTTGTATTTTCTTCTTCTTCCTCTCTTCCCATAGTTTTAGCTTATTGTATCAATACTGCCCTCTTAATCATCATCATCATCATCACTAGCATTATTAACACCATCCCTGCCAACCACTCCTGACAATAATTTGCCTTTGAAACACTGACCGTTCCCCTAAATTAGCACTCCTGCTGCGAAGACCTTTTCAATAAATATCCATTCTTCTGTTCTACTTATTCACCACTATCTTCTAGATTCCATTTGTTTTAGTTTTCTAATTCCTTTCCCCGTCCATTCACTTTCAATTGTTATTGTCTATTTATATATTCATTTATTTATTCATTTGTACCCATCAACAAGCTTCTTCGCAAAGGTCATTGTGACTCCATCCCCGTTCAATTTCACTTATTTATCTGCCTGTTTCATTATTTTTTCTTATTCTAATTTCCCTTAATCCTTTTATTGAAACCCTTTTATCAATCTAACACCCGTCTACCCTACTTCATCTCCACCGCCGTATCAAAACCCAATTTTCCCTCCCCTTTGTTCCTTTAACTTCTTCCTTCTTTCCTTTTTTTTTAACTTTTTCTTGTCTTTTTCACTTTTTCTCTTCTCTTCCCGCCTCCATCACTGTAGAAATCTTATTTATATATATTTCTTTACTGCCCACAAAGGGCTAAACATAGAGGGGACAAACAAGGACAGACAAAGAGCTTAAGTCGATTACATCAACCCCAGTGCGTAACTGGTACTTTATTTATCGACCCCGAAAGGATGAAAGGCAAAGTCGACCTCGGCGGAATTTGAACTCAGAACGTAACGGCGGACGAAATACGGCTACGCATTTCGCCCGGCGTGCTAACGTTTCTGCCAGCTCACCGCCTTAAATCTCATTTATATATATGCAACCGCTATATCTGTATAATCACAGACGTAAGAAACTCAGAGTAGCAAGACACTGACTTGGAATACGACTGTCACTATATAAACCTGATGACTGCGTAACGCATGAAAGTACTAGTTTATTTTAATATTGCAAATTGGTAAAATTGTAAATCATAAAACGTGAAAACCAGACTTAGTTGGAATTTCATTGATAAATATATTCTTCTATACACAATCATATAAACTCGGATAACGGACGTTGGATAGATGTTAGTTCATTACAAATGGTCCATACGCATTCTCGCTCACAACATCATAAGCGGAAAGTGTAACCTCTCGAAAGAGCTGTTCTTCACTCCTGCTCCAGAGCGTCGGCTGCGGGGTCATTCCGAAAAGCTCTATCTGCGACGATTTCATCTCAATCGAAGGAGAGGAGCTTTCTCCGTCCGGGTTGCGGATCCGTGGAACAAGCTGCCAGACGATGTGGTGAAGATGCCGACGACTGCTTTTTTCAAAGTCTCCCTTGACCTCAAGTGGCCTGAACTCTTTACACCCTGTACTTAACTCCATGTCCCCCTACATGGCCTTGCTTTTTGCTTTTTGAGCCCAAATTAACTAACTAACTAAATTACATCAGTGCAAAAAAAAAAAAAAAACCGTATTCAACATATGATACATATAATTTCAAAACAATATAAGAACACTCCATGAACGTAGTGGGAACACGCCTATTGGCCAGCCGGAGCTGACCACGAATGGGAGAAAAACAAAACATAGGCAATAATGACTGTTAAAGGGTTTAGTTAGCGAGTTGGGGTAAGATAAGATTTATAGCCACCATACTGGATAGAAGGCGGCGAACTGGCAGAATCGTTAGCACGCCGAGCGAAATGCGTAGCCGTATTTCGTCTGCCGTTACGTTCTGAGTTCGAATTCCGCCGAGGTCGACTTTGCCTTTCATCCTTTCGGGGTCGATGAAATAAGTACCAGTTATGCACTGGCGACGATATAATCGACTTAATCCGTTTGTCTGTCCTTGTTTGTCCTCTCTGTGTTTAGCCCCTTGTGAGTAGTAAAGAAATAGGTATTTCGTTTGTCGTTACGTTCTGAGTTTAAATTCCGCTGAGGTAGACTTTGCCCTTCATCCTTTCGGGGCCGATAAATTAAGTACCAATTACGCACTGGGGTCGATGTAATCGACTTAATACCTATGTCTGTCCTTGTTTGTCCTCTCTATGTTTAGCCCCTTGTGGATAATAAAGAAATAGGTTAGAGAGCGCATCAGGGGTTGAGGATATAAGTTGGAATCAGGTAGACTGGTTCCTTTTCAAAGACTACAGATGAAGTGTAGGTAATTATGTATTTACTTTTATGTTATTCGTTTTATTGGGATTAGAAATGTGAATAGCAAGAATTGAACCCACGGCAAAGTAAATAAACAAAGGAAATTAAGTACCGGATATGAGTGCAGCATAACCTTGCTAAAGATTATATATATATATACTTCTCAGCCCCTCTCTCCACGTGACCGGTATTCAGCCAAGGCCGACCTTTCTTTCTAGGTTCGACTACCATCTGTGCAACAACTATATTCCTCCCCATGCTTGTCATCTATTATGTCCCTACCGTAAGGCTTCACTTCCACACACGCCAGCTTAATTCAATTCGTCCTTAGTCGAAAGACACCTGTTCTTAATGTCCTGTTATTTGCATTTGTATCTGTGTACCATTTCTCCGTTTTTTTTTCTGACCTTGGTTTCGTATATATTCGTTGCTTTCTTCCAAGGAATCTAGTGCTCTTAGCTTAGTTTTTCCTTGGAGATGGCCAGATTGGAACAACCACGTGTATAACCAGCCGATATTGCAAAGATAATCTGGAACTCGACTGAGGAAAGAAATCTCCGAATGACCCGTCCTTGGTTTTTCTTGTCCCATTTTTGTATCATCCAATGTTTTGCGTTCTTGTCCCATTTTCTGTATCCCTTTATATATATATATATATATATATATATATATATATATATATACACACACACGTTTCTTATGTTGTTCAAAAAAGTTCGTTTTCCATGTTTTTATTTCATGTTCTCGTTTTTCATATTGCTTACGTTTTTTTGACGTCGTGTACCCATATATGCATGTGTATATACATATATATGTAAGTATGTACATGTGTGTATGTGTGCATATATATATATATATATATATATATATATATATATATATATATATATATATATATATATATATATATATATATATATATATATCACAATCAAGGAACGGCCATAATAGGCCATTCACCCACTAGAAATAACAGCCAAAGCTTCAACCGCAAATAAACATCAATTCCGTAAACCAGGAGAAAATTAAAAAACATTTACCCTGTAATTTCTTATACGATGCACCGTTTCATCTACTGTTTAATGGTAAACTAACCTGATTAAATTAAATCAAGCCAATCTTCCATAGGCCCTTAGAATCATCAGTAAGAAATAGCCAAGTCGGAACAGATATTTTCACGAGGCATTTCCGACCCTGCCTCGGCAATATCTGACCTAAAATTTTCAAATCATCGCACTCGCGCCAAATTTATCGGCAGCAAATAAATATAAGCCGCCGATTCCATTACGGAATTAACCAGAAAATTCATAATTAATCAATATAGGGTGGCAAAAAATTTTGTAGAATTTTGTGAGAGGGACTCTCACCTCTTTTGGCCTCCATTTTCTGGCATTTCACCAATTCATATCGTTTTTTTTTTTTGATATTTATAGGGACTGAAATAAAAAACAGTGTTTATTGAAGAAATACGCTCCCCATCTCTCTTTAGCGGTCACATTCTCGATCTTCTGTTGAATCATGGATAGAAAGACAAATAAAGTGTCTATATACTTAAGGCGGCGAGCTGGCAGAAACGTTAGCACGCCGGGCGAAATGCTTAGCGGTATTTCATCTGCCGCTATGTTCTGAGTTCAAATTCCGCCGAGGTCGACTTTGCCTTTCATTCTTTCGGAGTCGATAAATAAAGTACCAGTTTTGCACTGGGGTCGATGTAATCGACTTAATCTCTTCGTCTGTCCTTGTTTGTCCCCTCTATGTTTAGCCCCTTGTGGGTAGTAAAGAAATATAAATACTTATGGAATCTGTGGCACATGGTATCAGTCACAATCGTTTGCGGTGGATGTGTGTAGTTTATATAAATGTGTGTGTGTGTGTATGTGTGTGTGTGGTGGACTCTCCTGACGACAGATAAGGATAACACAATTTCTTGCTGAATAACCTGCATTGATGATTTGCTTATAAGGATCAAATTCGGTGTTGTACATGAGCTCACTGCCACCATCATGATTGCCTGTACATGTGCATGTTGTGCCACACATCAGATCTCGAAATGATCGGAATGCAACATGAGATTAAATGTTTTGCACAAGAGCACAAAATGCCGCCCGTTCCGGTAATCGAAACTGCGATCGCATTTGCAAAACTCTAATCATAGGGCCACAATAACTTGTATACTAATTCCACTTATTTATTCGATTATCTTTATTTTTTTTTATGCCTTCTTTTGTTCGCTCTTAACGTTTCGATCTTAGATTTCTTAGGGTATTTTTTCTTTTCGCATTTTTATTTTATCTGTCTTTGAAAATATGGTTCATATTTTGCAATTTTATACTTCTTTCGAGGATGGGTTTGAGGCTCGTCAGCGGAAAGTCTGCTGCCAGCTTCTGGCCACCACTTTGTAGGTGTTCCTCTGCGGCCCGAAATTGATTTCGAGCAGAAATGGAAACTTTATTACGACAATAACTATTTATTTAATTAGTTAATTACTTATTTTTGTCTAGCTATAATGACTACAAGCAGCTACATTTTCACTCTGTCGAAGTATAAAGACAACATAGGCGATATATCATAAAGTAAAAACTAACACAAATCAGTTCCTAATTGATAGTTGATTGAGTACAATCTGAGGTAATTATCGTACATTCAGAAAGGCAATAAAAATCATTTGACAAAGAACTCCTTATAAATAAAATACCTTGTAAAACATTCGAGAATTTGTGCCAAACTACCATTCAAAAATCTAATCTGGTTAGTAAAACACCAGGAATAAATTACCTAGTTTAATAGTTGAAAATATTTAGGCAGCAGCAGATAGAATCGTTCAAATTCCGTCGAGGCCGACATTACCTTTTTTCCGTTTGGGGGGTCGATAAATTAAGTGCCAGTTGAGTACTGGGGTTGATGTAATCGACTTCCCCGTCCCGAGCTTGTTGACTTTGTGTCAAAATTTGAAGCCAATATTTGAAATCTGAGTGATTATTATTAAGTAGCAGTGATGGTAAGACGTCAAATCAAATGCGAACATTTATCCCTCACCCCATCCACATACATTTACAGTTGAAATCGCTTCAAATTCTGTTACGATTTCCTTGCTCCTGTCTACTTCAAGTAATGAAATAGGATATATTCATTGTAATAATTTAAGAAACACCTCCCCGCCTTGCACTGTCTGTATATATGTGTATATACATGTACACAACTGCTTATACATGATATGAATACATATGTAGTTTTGACACTCTACTACTCCACCCTGTTCTCTTGTAATTTAGATTATTATATTATATTATATTAAATTATATTATTTGTATTATATTATATTAGTTGAGATCGTGTAAGGTGGATAAATAACAGGTGCACTAATTGGACATTTCCTTAGCCGAATTACATCAGTATCTTCTTCTACAAGATGTTAATTACTTAGTGAAGAGATAAGAAGCCTTGATCTTTGTCTGCTCTCCTTCACTGGTTATAAATTGAAGGTCTTTATTTGTATCTACTGTAGGATATTTTTCTTGTATACACAAACGCACACGTGTCAGGTAGCAACTGATAACATGTAACCAAGTACAACCTGTTGCATGATGGGATCGTCGGCTAGTAAAGTGGCAACCCAACCAAGTTTGCTTGGTGAAGAACTGTAATTTTTATATATTCGAATGAATGAAAAGCAAGTCCGGCCAATCAACATAATGAAGTAATGAAGCTATCTGAAAATGTATACCTTGCATACGTGAAGGTACAGTTAGTGGCATGCTGACATTTCATTCAAATATGGCACAGAAGAAATAAACAACTTTCAACTGCACTATTTGGAGGGAGGCAACAGCATGCCAACGGAACACTTGACGCAATTGGTACCATGCCCACTTGCTGAGCTAAGTCGAAGTTAATGCCTTCATTGATTACCAATGGACAAATATGACAGCTGTAGATATCTCCCCTTTTGTCTTCTTTCTTTTCTTCCTTATTTCTTACGTTCTTTTATTCTCTTTGGTAGCTGCTTGGTTAACGTGGAAACTGACAGGAAAACTGTCATACATACATACATACATACATACATACATACATACATACATACATACATATATTTATATATATAGTCGCCATAATAGATCAGTACCGACTACACATTTTTTTTCTTTCCTTGTTTTTTTTTCTGTGTTCTTTTCGGTGGAAGAGCATAGGCTCGAAACATAAAAGACTTTTTCATTTCCTGAGCGTTATACTAATACATCTGTTTGTTTTCTACACCACCTGCCTTCGTCTTTTGGTTTTTTTTTTGTGAATTCTCCCTATATATATATATATATATATATATATATATATATAAGCATGCATACATACACACACACACAAACACACACACACACAAAGACGCGTTGGCATATAAATGTACACTCGTATATGCTTGTTACCATAAATGGCAAAATTTATAAAGTACTGAATCGCGACCGTCCTGGATAGTGTAGTTTCACATCTTGTCTCCAGTGCAGCGTTGTATCTATATTCGAGATGTTAATGTCACAAAAATCATGCGTTGCTTGTTCAGAATATTACTGATTTTCATTTAAGGTGCTGGCGACATGGTTTGAAACTTCAATATCTAGATTGGTGGCATCTCAATACATTGTAGATTCGGCCAACTGTTTGTGTAAGTAAACAAACGTATGCGTGTGTGTACATTGCGCGTGTGTATGCGAGGGTGTGTATATATAGACATTCATATAATATGTTTTAGTATGTGTATGTGATTATTATTTCTTACTATGAAAATTGGAAAGTAGATGTTAGTTTTGGCTTTTATATCTTAGGAAAGCTCAACTCAGTTATGTTTCAAGTAAGCTAAGTATAGAAACTACCTTCTAATGTTTCCTCGCCAAGATCTAAAATCTTGCTTTATCTCTCTCGTTGTTTTAGCGATATATACTGGTTTCTTTTGTCGAATGGTAAAGTTCATGAATAGTCGTACGTTTTCGGTTAAATCCTAAAAACATTGGTTGCAAGATATCATAACTCTCTTGGATGAAAGAATATTTGTACAATTACTACTTAATTTACCAACGTTCTTGAGGTATGTAAGGCAAAACCGATTACAATGAGAATTGAATTTCCATTCTGTATGCAAGGAACTAATGTTTGTATAATGCTTAGGCAAAATCAATACCGCCATAAATAATTTTTCTCTCTCTTATAATGACTGAAATATATTAACTGCTGAACTATTCCCAATTTACGCACATCGTTCAGTCTGGCGGCTTGCTCGGATCAATGCAACTCTTCCACGCCTGTTGTCCTGATCTTTCGTAGCAATCGTCTTGAGTATCCTCAACTCGATATTCATTGTCTTTCACAATTTGATCGATATATGATCTTCTTGGTCTGCTGATATTGCAAGCCCATGCGTGAGTTTCCAGAAAAGCTCACCAGATATTTCCTCCTTACTTCTCCAGCAACGTCTTGCATACCGTGTTCTGCGTTCTCCGATTACTGAGGTAATGGTAGGAAGATTGCCATATACTCATTGCTTTGTATGATGTTACTGCCAAGAAAAATCGAGAACTGCACGAAGCATTCTCATATGTGTAAAAATTAAGCTTATTTTCAAGTCCCTTCAGCGATCATGCCATAGAGAAATACTGCACAAGGCCAGAAATTTTAAGGAATAGGAGCGAGTCGATTACGTCAACTTCGGTACGCAAGTACTCAGAGAGTTGAAAGGCGAAGAATTCAGAATATATAGAACCAGGAGGCATATTGCAAGGCATTTTCCAACGTTCTAATGATTCTGCCAATCCACCACCTTTATATTAGCTAACCAATGTTTGAAATTAGATACACTGTTGACAATCAGAGACAGTAAAGCATCGGATTAAACAGACCTTAGTGTCAACTTTTGCCGACCTAAGTTCAAAACCTTTGAAAATTGATTATATTTTCCTTGAATCAGTAAAAAGTGCGAGCTGTTTATTGAGGTCTATCCAATGGACTACACAGTTTCTCATCACGATCGTGGTCGAAGATACAGAAATACAAAAACTGTTTGAAATCGTCACTTATATTAGCTCTTAACTAACGTATA
This sequence comes from Octopus sinensis, assembly GCF_006345805.1. Taxonomy (NCBI): domain Eukaryota; kingdom Metazoa; phylum Mollusca; class Cephalopoda; order Octopoda; family Octopodidae; genus Octopus; species Octopus sinensis. Next base: position 153,314,114 of record NC_043000.1, on the reverse strand, counting down.
TTTTAATGGCGGATCCATTAAACCGCTATAACATAAAAGTAGAGCTTTTGTCATGTTATTGATTTTCAATATTGGCCGAGAACACACCGCTGTAACTATGCGCTACGTGGTCTTACATTTCAACACTAATCAGTTTATAGATGCTGAGTTACCAGCTTGGGGAAAATATTTTGTTCAGTTTGATTAAGAGATGGATGAACTTTTAATTGTATTAATTACTGGTTAATGATTTATCCTAATAATATTACATCATGTCAACGTCTTATAGGTTACTCCTGCGGTCTAATGGCATATCTTCATACACGATATCCATCTATAGCTTTTTGTTTATAATTGCTTTATCTTATATTTGTTTCCATTTATCACATTAATCTCTAGCATCTGCTGAGGTGAACGCCCTGTTTAAGCTGCATCAGATTTCAGAGCATGCGCACACATGCACACGTACGCTCAGATAATATAGATATGCATGCATGTATAGATACATGCATACACATACAAACAACTGCATACATATCCACAGGCACGTGTGCGCGAATTACTTCTGATATTCTGATATCATTTAGCAATGATAGAAGGCAAAGGAAAAAAAAAATATCTATCAGAAGCTACTTAAGCCAATTAAATATTACTCAACAGCGCCTGAAAATTACGATCTTGTTGTTCTGTTCCTCTTTAGTATCCCAATTCTTCCTTGCCGTTTTATCTAATTTAATTTATTTTTCTTTATTTTATTTTATTTTATTTCATTAGTCTTCCGTCCGAACTTATGAAACCAACCAAGTAATTGGTTTCCTCGTCAAGTAAAGAGACAAAAAAAAATCAACCAAATTAATGTTACTTCCATCTCAAACATACAAAACATGTCGAGCAGCATATAACATATTCTTCATGTTTCCCTCAGCAGATATTATTTTCCCTTTATTACTGGTTTTTCTCTTTTTTTCCCTTCCTTCTCTCACTCAACACTTTCCTTTTTCAGGGTCATATATAAATTGTATAAATATTCAATTATGTCTACTTCACAGACTCTCACTTTCTAATGAGTTTCTAAACTTGCCTACAAAACCAGGCTTTTCCAATATTTCGCGCTATTAACTTAATTTTTAGAAATCAAAATTATTTTGGGATCTTTTCGGTTTGAACGGCAGTTTTTGAAAAATAATTTCCACGTAACTAGACACTTTTAAATTTCGTATACTGGTAGAATGTGTTTATAAAACATCTTTTTCTCTTGGCTTTATTGAGAAAATTCTATGGTTTGTAAGATATCTGTTGTTTTTTTCTTCAATTTCTGCAATTTCAACCAATCAATGACGTCTATTGAGGTGAAAACATTCTGTGCCGTATGAATATATCCCTCGTTTAAGAAACAGATTGGGTTTATTTACATTTCTGAAAAAAAAAAGATACCCTTCCCCCACCCCTAACCCTAAAACAGATTGAAATGCAATAGCTCGATACTAGGGTCATAATTATGGGTGACAAATTCATATGACACCGCTAGAAAAAACTGCCGTTCAAACCGAAAAGATCCTTATTTTGAAATTTACATCTTCACTACAATGCGATTGATTTTATCGCTAGTCATCATTAGATATATTATTCCTAGTGTGTACGTAAGCATCTCATTTTGGACTCGGAACATTCTAAACAAAGAGCAGTAACTATCTTATTTAGTAGTTCACCGATGCAGCTACTGAAAGTTTTAGTTGTTCTGTTTACCGCATATTGAATTAATCTCTCTTTAACACAAGCCTTGATTCAATTAACCTCATTCATTTTCTTCACTCATTTAATCTCACTAGTGTTGATTTTGTTGTTATTTTGTTTCAGATAGTCCTTGAATAACTGTTGCATTCTCCGACTCCACTGTCGTGTTACTGCCAGGATATTGTGGCGGATGGTTTCGGTACACTGTACCAGTATTGTAACAGTAAACAAGATAACGATGCAGGCGTAATAACAACTAACGATCCAACAATCCTTTCACGAACCAACAATCAATATTCCAAATGAACCAACCGACTTCACTGCGAACTCAACTCGAACTTACACGATTTCTTTTATTGGCCACACAAGGTCCAACACAAAGAGGACATTACAAGGACAGACAAGCGCACATACACAATATGATTACAATGAAAATGAAAAATATAATGAAATCGGATGGAAGTTTTAAAATGCTACAGAAATCAATAAAAATAAAAATTCCTATTTTGTATATACATCACCGGGTTAATTAACCCACCGTCGTTATCTTTTGTCGTTAGATGGCTATAATTTCATTCAATTATTAAAGTACACCATTTCCATTCAACCGCAACTTTCTGACAACTGTCGTCCATCTTCTATCAAACGTACTATGCGACAGGTATCTCTTCTCCAGCAGGATTTTACTTTGGATGTGGTAGTAATAATAACTAACCAGTCTCCGGCTGGAGATGAAAGTACCTGTCGCAATCCCTTTCAGACGTGTTTTCCATAGTGTCTCTTTCAGTATGGCCACTATGCAGAGAAAAAAAGCCCTCCTCTACCTGTTCAAGGAGTAGGGCGGCACAATCTTAATAATAGATTAGCTGATAGCTGTACTGTTTCTGTCGTTGATAACAGCTATTCGATATAGGTTATCAGTTCCCTAATTTCTGCCCACTGTACGAAGACGTGAAGGACAGTGTCACTATCCCGCCCGTACCGTATCCTTGATAAACACTGTTCTGTCTGCGGTAGTCGTGTGAGTAAAATCTTGGTTCGCTTGTTCAAGTTTTGAAAGAATTCTTGCTCGTATTTCTCTATCTTCATTTGCTGTAAGGCCATGTTGAAAAACGTGGTGCTTAAACATTTCAGGAGTAAGTTATTTAAGTTTAAAACTTTCACACATTATGAGGACTGTTCCTCCATACGCAATAAAGTCACCATCCTCTTTTTTTTTTCATTTCCCCGACGACAAAGAAATAAGAACCCACAGTTTGGTAAAAAGGACCTGATATAATGATTTGGGATAAAGAAGAGAAACCGTGTACAGTGAAAAAGTGTATACCTACGCTGAACAATTAAGAAATCTGCAATAATTCCATCCAGATCATAAGTTCAGGTCTATACCTATTTCTTTACTACCCTCAAGGGGCTAAACACAGAGAGGACAAACAAGGACAGACAAACAGATTAAGTCGATTATATCGACCCCAGTGCGTAACTGGTACTTATTTAATCGACTCCGAAAGGATGAAAGGTAAAGTCGACCTCGGCGGAATTTGAACTCAGAACGTAACGGCAGACGAAATACCGCTAAGCATTTCGCCCGGCGTGCTAACGTTTCTGCCAGCTCGCCGCCTTAGTCTATACCTGTAATTATTGGGGCCCTGGGAGTTGTAGCACACTGCCTAAATACCAATCTTAAGAAACCAGAAGGGAGAAAGCTGATTCGAAGGCTACAGATCCATCACTGGAACTGTAAACATCTGTGAAACTTTGCAGAAGTTTATCATTTAAATATACATGAGCATGTCTAGACATGCAACTGTACGCATGAGAATACATTCATAAAACAAAGCATACAAATCTTCACACATACATACATACATACATACATACATACATACATACATACATACATACATACATACATACAATCATGCATACATACATACATACAAAAATACCTTGTTGATGTTGTTGAGATTCCAATGAAGAAGCTTTGGCTCTAGCTTAGAAAATGACGTTTCTCTGTTGGCAAGGAATCTTGAAATAAAGCTGAATAATGACATACATACATACATACATACATACATACATACATACATACATACATACATGCATACATGCATACATATATACATACATGCATACATGCATACATATATACATACATACATACATACATACATACATACATGTATACATACATACATACATACATACATACATACATACATACATACATGTATACATACATACATACATACATACATACATGTATACATACATACATACATGCATGCATACATACATTTTAGACTTCTCAAAACTAGAAAGGAGAAAACTGATTCGACAACTACAGATCCAAGCCATCACTGAAACTGTAAAAGTTTGTAAACCTTTCCAGAAGTTTATCTTTTATGTATATATATATAGCATGCCTAGACATGCAAACTATATGCATGAGAATACATACATGAAACAAAACATACATATCCGAACATATACATATATATATACAAATATACCTTGTTAATGTTGAAATTCCAGTGAATGAGCCTTGGATCGAGGTTAGAAACCGGCCCCTTCTCTACTGGCAAGAAATCTTGAAGTAAAACTGAATGATATACATACATGCATACATACATAGATGTGTGGCTGTGTGGTAAGTAGCTTGCTTACCAACCACATGGTTCCAGGTTCAGTCCCACTGCGTGGCACCTTGCGCAAGTGTCTTCTGCTATAGCCCCGGGCCGACCAAAGCCTTGTGAGTGGATTTGGTAGACGGAAACTGAAAGAAGCCCGTCGTATATATGTATATATATATGTGTGTGTGCGTGTATGTTTGTGTGTCTGTGTTTGTCCCCCTAGCATTGCTTGACAACCGATGCTGGTGTGTTTACGTCCCCGTTACTTAGCGGTTCGGCAAAAGAGACCGATAGAATAAGTACTGGGCTTACAAAAGAATAAGTCCCGGGGTCGAGTTGCTCGATTAAAGGCGGTGCTCCAGCATGGCCGCAGTCAAATGACTGAAACAAGTAAAAGAGTAAAGAGTATATATAAATGTATGTATGCATATTTATGTATGTGTATATTGTATATATAAAACTACGATTGTCACAGTTCTTGATACTGTTGTAATACTCCTTGGTTATTCATTATTGTATTTTTACCAACAATATTACAAAACGCTGTTTCCATTAATGCTATGGTACATGTAACATTCAACCCCGGAATAAGGTGATATATATCTGGCATATTGGGAGGCATCTTGCCAATCAGATTTGTTATTTTTTCTCATTTTACAATTAGTTCGGTTATTTACCTTGGCAAAATTTCATCCTTACATCTTGTAAAATGGTTGTGAGTGTTTACACCACTCACTCATAATCCTATCTTCGGATCCTAGAAGATGAAAATTCTGTTTTTACACTTAAGTTGTACGAAGGGCAAAGAAGAGCAACAACTAACTTTGTTTCTGAGGATGTAGTACAATCAAACACAAAGACAGTTCTCGTCAGCGTGACAGTACAAAAACATAACAATAATACAGAAAGAAGCAGTCGTAAAGTTGCTTTTCTTGTCACAGGCAAATAAATTCACTATTAACATCAAAGAAAATATATCTTGTTACTTATATTGTCTCTAAACTTAATTAGAGATTAATTTGTTCAAGCATAAACGACACGGGACTTATCATAGACACACACACGTGTCTGTGTTTATTTAGATATGTATGTTATAAAATTTCATATAGAATATACGTATAAAAAGTACATGTATTTATGGAATTATGAATGTTATTTTAAATCCTTATGCAAATGTTTATCTGGTGATCATTATTATATTGGACATTGTTCCATATTCATTTGAAACCCTATTTGTCTCATATAGAAAGTTGTACGCAACAACACTTCCTAAAATCACTGTCCTAAGACGTTAAAATGTTATTCTAATGTAAATTATTTCCTATACAATATCGGTAACAAAAGAACAAGGTCCTCCAATATTTTCCTTTCCTTTCCCTTAGCATCAGTAACATTGACAACCATTTGGTAACAGAATAATATATCTGTTCTTTAACTGCATAGCCCTTCATGCTTGGACAAAAAAAAAACTCTACCTCTTTTTCCAAAGTTTATTGTCCATTAGAAGATTGTCGTGAAAACAGATTATTTATGGGCATAGATTGAACAAGGTAAACGGATCATTTTAGCGCATTTAAATGGCAATTTGCTAACGGAAAGATTGTATAACATACAGATTGGATCAAGTGAAACATTTATGCTCACATATGTTTATGCAGGTATGTGTGTAGGCAATCAAGTAGAGAACTTCTCTATAAACAAACACATTTTAACGATTCCAGCTACCGACCTCCACACTCATATATATATATATATATATATATATATATATATATATATATTATATATATATATATATATATATATATATATAATATATATATATATATATATATATATATATATATATATATATATATATATATATATTATATATATATATATATATATAATATATATATATATATTATATATATATCTTTATATATGAAATTTAAGTTGTGTGTGTGAGACTCTGTCTCCTCCGATTTAGATTCCTAACTACTCCCACATTTTGCGGTGCAGTTTAACCAAAAGCGGGTATCTTATAGTCGTCATTCATATCGAGCCCTTCTGGATATTAGCGCGCGTATACGATGAGTCTACGATTTAAAAAAAAATTTACCATCATTTTTCCGCATTTTTAATGATTTTTGCTCGGGTTATATAAGTGAAGTAACTCTCTAAAAATGCTTATATAGTTATTTCCCTTAGAAACCCGAGCAACGCCGGGCGATACTGCTAGTATTCGATGAAAACATTACTTTAACTCTGATAGACTTTTACAGGAACGTATTGGCAAAATTACCAGCCAGCAATAAGAATAGTTGCACATGCATGTCTTATTATACATATAAATATGTATATATGTTTATGTATTTACAAATATATTTATATATTCTTTCACTTATTTCAGGCATTTGACTGCGGCCATGTTGGAATACCACCTTTAGTCGAATAAATCGACCCCAGGATTTATTCTTTGTAAGCCTTGTATTTATTCTATTCATCTCTTTTGCCGAGCTGCTAAGTTACGGTGACGTAAACACACGAATATTGGTTGTCAAGCGATGGTGAGGGACAAACACGGACACAAACAACAAACACATGCATACATATATATACATATATACGACAGGCTTCTTTTAGTTTCCGTCTACCAAATCCACTCACAAGGCTTTGGTCGGCCCGAGGCTATAGTAGAAGATACTTGCCCAAGGGGTCATGCAGCTGGACTGAACCCGGAACCATGTTGTTGGGAAGCAAGTTTCTTACCACACAGCCACTCCTGCACCTATGTATATACATTGCACACACACACACTCACACACACACATGTACACACACACACACACACACACACACACACATATATATATAGATATATATATTCACAAATAAGCACATAAATGCGAAACAAGTTGGAAAAAATAGTACTCGAATACCAAAGGTAATGTATATTGTTTGATATGCATGTATAATGACAAATATCGATGATTCTTTATTGCCCACTAGGAGCCAACATAGACAGGGACTAACATAAAAATGCCTTTAAAATTTTACCTGTAATTATATAAGAAATGAGTTACTATAGAAAAGACAAAACAAATGGAGTGCTGTTTGGGTTCAGCTCCGACCCCGCGAGCCCCAGTCCACCACTGATACCTTTTCAAGAAACTTTATGGCATACTAACACGGTTACACCCACTCGCAGCACTCGGGCAACAGACTTCCATCTTTCATCGAACATTTTCTCCGACATCGAACATTTTCTTCTTCAGCCTCACTTTCCTTTTCAAGTGTAAAGCAAAATACCTTTGTAAGGCAAGGCCAGAGATGAAGATGCCTGTCTTTACTCCTTTCATCCTTGTCTTTCATACCACCTCTTTCGCTACTGCTACTACGATAAGAAAACAATACTTACCTTCATTTGACAAAAGTTCAGGTGGATCAATTTTTATAATTGGCTCAGTCGACATCTGTACTCTTCCTGTACCAGACAACAGATGTTCCACATAAGCCCACATCTCCGACACATTCGGACACTGAACAATAGCGTGCGGGACGGTTTCCCTATTCCGCTCACATCTTGGAAAGGTCGGTGTGTCGCATTGACCATGTCTTGCAAGCTTATCCCGAACGGGCAAGGCACTTCTGTAACATTGCCAGCTCAAGGACTGTTGGAAGTCATTAACGTCCTCCACCCAAACGTACGAAAGAACAGGCTGTCAAATTGAATGTACCTGAGACCCAGAGTCTCCCCCATAGCATCGTCACATTCAGCCTCTACACTCTTTATAAAAATGCTATAGAGCCCTCACCGCTAGCATTACCCGAGCGACGGAATAGCAAGAGGGCCTTGCGACACTCCATATGCCACTCACTCAACCTTGATCTACGAAAGCACCAGTCTTCACGTCCACAAAACAAGCGAACGAGGGAAACATCTGATTCGCCAGCGGAAACCACACTTGTTCACCATCCAGGAGAATCCAGAGATGCTTCAACCTCAGCCCATATTTGCGCTACAACAGCCAAGGCATCCCTAGTCCTCCCTTTAACGGTCTTTGACAACAAATAGAGGGTCTTCCTCAAAAAGCGTAAGGGCTGTCTTTCTAACTTGATAAACCACAAATCCGGGCAAGGAACGACGGATAGGCGCTAGGTAATGACCAATGCGATGAACACATTGGTCACCTCCGCCCTCCCTTTCAGGCATAGCCACCGCAAAGACCAGATCTTGACTAAGTAGTCCACTCTGCTCGAAACCTCGGTCCAATTCTTCTCTACCTGGAGGTCCGGACCAAACCAGACCCCTAGTAACTTAACCGGCCCTTCCGTCGAACGTCCTACGACGCTGTCTGAAGGCATCGACTTGCCCCTCCAGGTGCCGAGTTGCAAGCCGACCGATTTCTCCCGCTTAATCTTTGCTCCTGCCACCGTCTCGTAAACCTCAATAGCCTTGCCTACCTGCTGCAGGCGTTCCGTTTCGGTACGCTGATGGTGATGTCATCCGCATAAGCTGAAACATACTCTCCATATCCTTGCTCTCTCAGGATGCCACTCAAACTTCGCAGTAACGGCTGAAGAGCCATCACATAGAAAAGTGGTGAGAGTGGACACCCCTGGCGAATCGAGCGTTTGATTCAGAACGGTCTTGATAGAAAACTCTTCACCTGAACGATCGAGTCAATGTTTTCATACAATTGAAATATCCACCTAAGGAAGCCAAGACCCAGGCCAAAATGTGCGATAACAGTCACTAGGTATTTATGGTCAACCTTATCGAAAGCTTTAGATTGGTCTAAATGTACCAATGCTCCACCTTCGCCAAATTTGCTCCCAAACCCCTCTAAGATGTAGTGGAGAAGGTGGAGATTATACTGGATGCTTCTGCCGGGAAATACACATGTCTGTGCCTCCCCGATCAGACCATCCGCGACACGCGCCAACCTTTTTTGCTAGCACCTTGGCCAAAATCTTCACTTCTGTATTTAACAGAGTGATGGTCTTGAAGTTATCCATACGATCCCCCTTGTCCGAGTCCTTTCTGAGAGTGTCACCACTCCCCGGCGTACATATCTGGGAGTAAACTCATTCTATTGCCAGTTCGCGTACACGCTGGCCAGCAGGTGCCCGAACAAGTCTGGCATACACTTATATAGCTCGTAGGGCAGACCATCCAGTCCCGGTGACTTACCTTCGCTACAGTCCGCCAGAGCCTCAATTACCTACCCAGGCGTGATCGGTTCTTCACAAGACTCCGCATCCTTCCCCGAGAGGCTCGGCAGCCCGGCAAGGAAATCCGCAAGGTTCCTCCTACCATCCGGTCCATCGCTCCCCCCGAAAAGCTGGGCGAAGTGTTCCTGAAAGGCCTCACACATCTCTGGTTCGTTGACAAGTACACCTTGATTATTTACCAAAGCCTTTTGATACTGTTCCCCAAAGACTCAACTATAATTGACACTATCTTCCACTTCTTTATTTTCCATAGCCGGGCTGTGTCGTACTTAAAAGGGTTGTATCTATCTATCTATCTATCTATCTATCTATCTATCTATCTATCTATCTATCTATCTATCTATCTATCTATCTATCTAATTATCTATCTATCTATCTATCTATCTATCTATCTATCTTTTCGCCTTCCTTCTTGATTATTTGTAGGTCAAAGTGGCATCATTATTATTATTATTATTATTATTATTATTATTATTATTATTATTATTATTAATTATCATTATTATTATTATTATTATTATTGAGTGAGAGAGCAGTTCATGCCATCAAAGTGACACTGGGGTAAAATATACGAAGCCCAATATACCCATCATGACTACCCGTCTGATAAAGGTACACCAGGCACATGCATCACAACCATATGTGCGCGACATGGTGATCTCATATTAAGATAAACAGCACATGACCTTGCAGGTGGGGCCCAGTTAGAATTTTCTTCAGGTTGAGTAGCCCATCCCGCTCAAACGGTCCTGAATAAGTGTTGTTTAAGGATGTTGAAAGAACCACCCATGTTTCCAGAGGTGAACTATTCAAACCCCAAAGAATCCCTCTCAACACATGGCTATGATGCTCCCCCACTACTTCTGCTCGTGATCAGAGATGCACATATCGTCAGCCACTAAGGGACATGCTCAACTGGTTAAGGTCAAACAACTGACAAGCAAATCTGTGGTATTGAGCAGTATTATTATTATTATTATTATTATTATTATTATTATTATTAATTATCAATATTATTATTATTATTATTATTATTATTATTATTATTAATTATCAATATTATTATTATTATTATTATTATTATTATTATTATATTATTATTATTATTATTATTATTGATTCAGCTCTACGTGACTTGAAGCTTCGCTGGCTTTTAACAGAAACAGACCCGTTCAGACTCGGATTACCTAATACATATATATATATACACGCACACGCACACACGCACACCCATACACACACACACATATACATATTTTCATAGATGACTTTAATGAGAGAGGGTGACATTTTCTGTTGCTCAGTCATAATCCTCATAAAAATGAAGGGATAAGCTATGACGTCAAAGTCCTGTCATGATTTCTCATATCTGATAAAAGGATTTCTTGGTCAAGTGTATATTTAGGAGAAAAATGATCTTCGCAGAAAATGAACAAATTTTATCTCAGTTATTTAAAATTGCAGATTACGTTAGATTCGGGATTTTAGCATCTGACTTTCTAGGTCTATATTTGTTTCTTTAAACTGAAATATATGTGTGTATATGTATACATGTATATTTAAATGCATACATACACACAGATTTATATATATATATATATATATATATATATATATATATATATATATATATATATATATATATATATATATCTCACAAAGTGACAGAACACATCGACAAATATATTTTTCCTGAAATTAAAGCAAAAACAACATAAATTAATCAAAATATGCTTCCATTTTTAGAAATGGAATTAAAGTAAAAACCAGACAGATGTTGTAGACAGAATCAAAAGGGGAATAGCGTTCTCTTTAATACAAATTCCATACAGATTAGCAGTGAACCCAATGTCATCTGATTATCTTTACTCTTAATGCTCTATTACGACTCTAGAGAAGCTATGTTTAGAGAAGCTATGTTTAGATATATCAACATATTTTTCAATAGATAACTGCGCATCAACTTATGGTATTAGGTAACGAAATAAATTTTAATCCGTCTGGCGAATCAATTTAGACGATTCAATTGATTCTAAAAGAGTTATGAGAGACATCTTCATTTTGTCTATGTAGATGCTACTGGGCTCCACAGAACTTACCGTTATTCATACAAAAATTATGGCATTATTTGAATTCCATTGGTTATCGAAACCCTCGCCATTTACGCAGTGTTCTGCAGTTCCTAGCACAAGGATATAATACTATTTATGGGTCCTTTTATATCTATTTGAGAAATTAAGGCGATCAGCTGCCGATGGTTAGCCTACCGGATAAAATGCTTGGCGGTATTTCTTTCGGTACTTTAAGTTCTGAGCTCAAATCCCGCTGAGGTCAGTTTTATTTTTCATACTTAGGGGGTCGATGAAAAAAGTGTCAGTCAAGTACTGAGATGAATGTGATCGATTAAACACCTTCCTCTTACATCGCTGCCCTTGTACCAATTTTAGAAAGGATTATATGTATATGAAATGGATTATTTGATAATTAAAATGTTCTTGAACATAACAGAACTAATCACAAATCCTATACCACAGACACTGATTAGTAATCAAACAGCTGAAGTAATTGAGCAAGATACAAATGAAATAAAAATAATAAAAGAATGATCGTTTATATATGCAAACGCACACACACACACACATACACACACACTAGCACTCAAACACGCACACATTATATTATGATTCTACTTTGCCAGGCCTGTACCAAAATCCATATTTTGGTACCAAATCAATATATTGAGTTCTAGCTCTATATATTTACACTTCAGAGTATTTGAGCAAATATAAGCAGTTAGACGTTCTCCCCTTCACACTCTTATGTGAAGCAGTACGACTGTACAGAGTGAAATATAAATGACAAAGGAACAAGAGTTACGTAATCACTTTCATCAACTCACTGCGCTTTTTGCTATAAGGAACCATGCACCTAAATTTGAGCGGCAGTGCAATACCTTATAGCTTCGTCAAAGACATTTGAAAGAAAATGTCATGCCTATATGCTAATGAAAGTGATTAATGGAGGCACATGGCCTAGTGGTTAGAGCAGCAGACTCGAGGGATCACGGGTTCGGATCTCAGATGTGTGTGTTTATGAGCGAAACACCTAAGCTCCACGCGGCTCCGGAAGAAGGTAATGGCGAACTTCTGCTGACTCTTTCGCCACAGCTTTCACTCTATCCTCCTGCCTCTTGCAGCTCACCTGCGACGGACAGGCGTCCCATCTCCCTCTCTCTCTCTCAAGACACACACACATGTATGTATGTATGTATGTATGTATGTATGTATGTATGTATGTATGTATGTATGTATGTATGTATGTATGTATGTATGTATGTATGTATGTATGTATGTATGTATGTATGTATGTATGTATGTATGTATGTATGTATCTATGTATACACACATATATACTTGACTTTAATTTTAATACTCTTTTAATTGGAAGAGTGACACTGAAATTTTTACCGCAAACTAACGCATTGGATAAAACTGGAAAAAACCATATTCATAGCCTGAATAAGCCCTAATTTACAAAACTTATATTGAAAATTCTTTTAATGTAAGCTTGCTTTACACAATGCCTCATTTTTAACTCAACAGAGAGTAATGTAGTAAGAGGCTACTATCGTGTGATATAATGAAATATTCTTCATTTGCACGTTCATATTCCTATAAACCCACATACTCAAGTCAGCTTGATGGAACTTTCTTCTACTCATACTACGGAAGTGAAGCACACCCCCGGCAAACTGGGCAACAAACGAGAATCGAAAGTAGACGGCGCGGTACGACAGAGAGGAAGCCGATTGTTATTCACAAGTGACATTTCCGAAATTATTTCCGTAGCCTGAAGAAGGTTAGAACAGGCTCCATGAAGCTGAGTTAACTATGAGAATTTATAAGAATATGAACTTCCCAAAGATGCTCTGTAAGATCACTTGACATGCTAGAAATAACGCCCAATTGTGTTCAAAAACCACATTAGATAAAGTAGTCCTTGATTAGAACGTTTTTATTACATAAAAAGGCTTGTTCAAAGCCTCCCTGGACCTCAAGTGGCCTGAACTCTTTACATGAACACCACCCTGTACTTAACTCCATGTCCCCCTACATGGCCTTGCTATTTGCTTTTGAGCCAAATTAACTAACTAACTAACATATTCTCTCAATCAGGGCTGATAAAAGGTTAAACAACCACAACGACAATAACACAACGAATGTAAAAGAATCAAAGCTTTTTTTTTTTGTGAGAGTTTTTCTAACAGTTTAGAAGTGGTACTAGTAAATGAAAATTCAATTACTCAGATGGTTTGAAATTATTTACAAATGTCTATCTATCTATCTATCTATCTATCTATCTATCTATCTATCTATCTATCTATCTATCTATCTATCTATTCATCTATCTATCTATCTATCTATCTATCTATCTAACTATCTATCTATCTATCTATCTATACATGCGTGTATATGTATATGTGTGTGTGCGTGCGCGCGTGTGTACATATACACATATACACAGGCGCAAGAGTGGTTCTGTGGTAAGTAGTTTGCTTACCAATCACATGGTTTCAGGTTCAGTCCCACTGCGTGGCACTTTGGACAAGTGTCTTTTGGTATAGCCTCGGGCCGACCAAAGCCTTGTGAGTGGATTTGGTAGACGGAAACTGAAAGTAGCCCGTCGTATATATATATATATATATATATATATGCGTGTGTGTGTTTGTGTGCCTGTGTTTGTCCCCCTAGCATTGCTTGACAACCGATGCTGGTGTGTTTATGTCCCCCTTACTTAGCGGTTCGGCAAAAGAATCCGATAGAATAAGTACTGGGCTTACAAAAGAATAAGTCCCGGGGTCGAGTTGCTCGATTAAAGGCGGTGCTCCAGCATGGCCGCAGTCAAATGACTGAAACAAGTAAAAGAGTAAAAAGAGTAATGAGTAACCTCAAAATATAAAAGCTCAAAAACAAAGGACGGCGGCTGTCACAGATACCAATGGTTATTGTAATTCTCGTGATACTAATCGGTGTTCTCAAAATCTAGAGAACCGGTGAAAATCTACCATTAGAGAAATCGGAAAATGATATAAACAAACGGCTCTCGCTGTCATTAAACTCTCGTACATTTCCACATGTTACCGATTTGACGGAGACAACTGCGGGATATTATCAACTTAACGTTTTGAAGCCACAGCTGAGTGACAAGCCATTCTTAACGAAGTGAAAGAAAATGCCAACTGCTCACATGTTAAAAGTTATCGATGATGTTGTTGGAATCATGTGATATTAGTTACTGGAAAATTAGTACATTCCAATGCACAGCTGCTACTACTTTTAAAGAGCAACTAGAAGAAACGTGCAGAGCACGAGCTTAGGAAATTAGCAAACGGCAGCCATTCAGATGGGAAACATAACTTGGAGACAGCATTAACAATCTGTGCCGTCATTTTGGATGACTGCACTGGGATATAGAGTATCCTTCTGTTTTGAATACAAAGTGTATATTGATGGAACGTTACCTTAAACACTTCTACCATGTGAATACTTAACAGATCGGATATAGTTGTTTAGGACAAACAAAAGAAGTATGCACCATAAACAAAACTTGACTTAAACAGGATTCAAATAATCCTATCAGGTGGTGCTATTAAGTTAGACATGGCTTGGACCAATCTTTGGTCGAAACATATCTAAGTTTATCTAAGTTTATGCGTCGTCATACAAGTCAGCTGCCTTACCGATGTGAATATCTCTTCGAAAATCAAAGAGAAAGAGGATAAAATAAGAACCGATAATATAAGTACTAGGCTTACAATAAGTTTTGTGGTCGATTTGTTCGACTAAAGGCGGTGCTCCAGCATAGCCGTAGTCAAATGACTGAAACAAGTAAAAGAATAAAAGAATATATATATATATATATATAGGGAGAGATCAGGAAAAAAACAAAAGACGAAGACAGGTGTAGACAACAAACAGATGTATCACTACACACACACACACACACACGCACACACACACACACACACATATATAAAATTCGATTAGAAGTTATGTTAGCTTCACAAAGGGATGGTGTCATCCAAGGAAATACTGATTCTATACCTAATATTTTGGGGTTAACTGGTTTCCTTAAAATAATAGGTATATATATATAAGAAGAAAATGGAAATTCTGAAGTTATTAAGCGCTTATTATCAACACCAAAACAAGCAATATTCCTTACAGGTGTTTCAATTATACACAGTGAATTAATTAAATGTTAAGTTCATATTTCTGAACATAATATCTTCAGAAAAAAAAAAAAAAATTCTCTTAGCTGTTTTATATGTTTGTTTATGGATTTATTATAGCAAACAGTCTGCTATAATAAATTCATAAAGAAATATAAAAACCATGCAAACGAACATATAAAACATATAAAACGTCTAAGGGCATATTTTTTCCCCCTCTGAAGTTATGCTCAGAAATATGAACTTAATATCTAATTAATTCACTGTGTATAATTAAAACAGCTGTAAGGGATAATGTTCGATTTGCTGTTGATAATAAACTCTTATTAACTTCACAATCTCCATTTTCTTCTTCTTCTTCCTATATATATATATATATATATATATATATATATATACAAGTGCAAACAAGGGAGTCAGAGAAAGGCAGAATGCCACTTATACTTGAACACTATACAAATATTCCTTTAAAAAAACTTTCCTTCTAATTTTTCTAAATTTAATTATTTAATCGTTACAGTTGAAAAGGTCTCAAAATGTCCGAAACCGGTACTGAAATGTTCTTTATAAAATTATTTTAGCATTTTCTATTTTGACTTGTTTTTTCATATATATATATATATATATATACCGGAGTAAACACATAAATGTGAAACAAGATGAAAAAAAGAGTACTCAAATACCAGTGGTAGATTAATATGCTTTATTTAAAGCAGCACAAAATTCAACAAAACCTGTTACTCTGAGTTTCACGGTCCCGTTCGTCGGACCAGTCACAGTTATTCTGCACTGACTTCTCACCACAGAGCTAATGTTTTAGATGTGGTAATGTTGCTAATATTTTTAATGATCGTGTAATTAACTTCAATATGCAAATTCACAAACTTTCATATGTGCTAAGTAGGAGTTTCTATATAACCCTCACCTCTGGTAATGTGTGGGTATGTATACAAATAGTTATAAGAGCAGAGAAACAACAAAACTAGCAAAAACTTTCCGACGAACGGGAACGTGAAACTCAGTGTAACAGGTTTTGTTGAATTTTCTGCTGCTTTAAATAAAGAATATATATATATAATACAAGAGGGGTCGCAACCACTCCCTGCCGGAGCATCGTGGAGCTTTAGGTGTTTTCGCCTATATATATATATATATGCCGGAGCATCGTGGAGCTTTAGGTGTTTTCGCCTATATATATATATATATATATATATATATAGGCGAAAACACCTAAAGCTCCACGATGCTCCGGCAGGGAGTGGTTGCGACCCCTCTTGTATTCTTTCATCCCAACTTTCTCTCACTCTTTCTTCCTGTTTCTTGAGTAAAGCTGCGATGGACTGGTGTCCCGTCCAGCTGGGGGGAACACATGCGCCATAGAAACCGGGAAACCGGCCCCATGATCCTGGCTAGGCTTGAAAAGGGCGCATAAATAAGAATAAATATACATACATACATACATGCATACATGCATACATACATACATACATACATACATACATACATACATACATACATACATCATACATACATACATTCATACATTCACAAACGTGCTTTCCATAAGCTGGGGCTACACAGAACATACATTAGTGATGACCATTAAATTTTAATTTAGATTAACATCATGTGTATTTAGGTTTACGTCTCATGTTTGATCTTTGACCTCTGGCCGAAATCAGATCACCATGTTGATTCGCTAGCTTCTGCACGCATATTTTTTTTCTCTCCTTCTTTCTGTGTTTTTCTCTCTCTGTGTATCTTTCTGTTGAAGAGCGTAGGCTCGAAACGTTAAAGACTTGTTTTATTTATAATTCCTGAGCGCCATACTAATACAATTGTTTGTTTGTATTCCACCTGCCTTCGTCTTTTGTTTATTTCCGTAAACCTGCCTTCGTCTTTTGTCTATTTTCATAAAGCTTCCCGTTATATATCTACATTTGTAAGTCAGCTTTTTATTTTGTTTAGTGTGATAAGCATCTCTTTATATTTTCTATCGCGTTGTTCACTTCTTGTGTTATGGACATCGTGTACCTTTGATCCACACACATTTGGTTCAAACTATTGACTTCTACTAGTTACAGTAGAAATTGCTGTCGTATAGCGGTTATTTAAAACTTTCTATCAATTTAATATTACTTATTCATTTACTATTACTTATTGTTACGCTCAAACTTTCATGTAATTTAGCCAACAAAGTAGATTCAAGAAACAGCACCTAAAAATGCCTGTAAGCGATACAGTCACAGTTATTCTGCACCGACTTCTCACCACAGAGCTAATATTTTAGACGTGGTAATGTTGCTAATAATTTTAATGATCGTGTAATTAACTTCAATATGCAAATTCACAAACTTTCATGTGTGCTAAGTAGGAGTTTCTATATAACCCTCACCTCTGGTAATGTGTGGGTATGTATACAAATAGTTATAAGAGCAGAGAAACAACAGCTGTATCTTATAAGTGCTTCAGGTATACATGAATATATTGGAAAGTGGAAAATAGTAGTATACCCGACTAACACAGAACACTCCTTACGACAAACCATTGCATCACGGGTAGCTCTTAACATGCATGGTGTCTCGTGCATTCCTAACTCTGTCAAATTATGTATTTTTTCATTATAGTGCTGTCTATAACTTTTATTGAGGTATACATCTGAAAACTTTATTTACATACTTTATTTACATAGGCGCAGCAGTGGCTGTGTGGTAAGTAGCTTGTTTACCAACCACATGGTTCCGGGTTAAGTCCCACTGCGTGGCATCTTGGGCAAGTGTCTTCTGCTATAGCCCCGGGCCGACCAATGCCTTGTGAGTGGATTTGGTAGACGGAAACTGAAAGAAGCCTGTCGTATATATGTATATATATATGTATATGTGTGTGTGTTTGTGTGTGTGTGTTTGTCCCCCTAGCATTGCTTGACAACCGATGCTGGTGCGTTTACGTCGCCGTCACTTAGCGGTTCGGCAGAATAAGTACTGGGCTTACAAAAGAATAAGTCCCGGGGCCGAGTTGCTCGATTAAGTGGTGCTCCAGCATGGCCGCAGTCAAATGACTGAAACAAGTAAAAGAGTAAAAGAGTAAAGAGATACAATTTTATTTTCCTACATAAAACAAAGGCATATATTGTATATTTACTCAACGATGCCTTCATTATTGAGTCAATAAATACTTTGAAGGCTATGTTTCGCTAATAAGGTCAGAGCAAGGCGTAAACTACGTTTGAGTAGTTTCCCGTACATGCTGCAAGAATGAAAATAATATTAACCATCAACTAATATTGGTTTGCTCTCACTGCATAAATATTTTTTGTAGTTATCTCTAGAATGTTCTCTGCAACATGTATGTCAACACTAACGTTACCATTAACTCTGCTATGCAGACGTCACAAGAAGCGGTTGATGAAGACAAGGTTTCCCATGCAATTTACTTCGTTTAAATAGGTTATGGTGCACATCACACTTCCTTTAACTGTCTATCGCTATCTATGTACCTATCGATCTCTCTCCTTCTCTGTCTCCTTAGTATGTATGTATGTATGTATGTATGTATGTATAGTTATGCATATCAGTGAGTGTGATGATATTTATATTGTATACATGTATATATATATATGTATGTATGTATGTATGTATGTATATATGTATATATTATATATATATATATATATATATATATATATATAATATATATATATATATATATATATATATTATATATATATATATATATATAATATATATATATATATAATATATATGTATATATATACATACACATACACACAAAAAAGTAGATACATATATGCATGCATAAATGCAAACATACATACATATGTACGTACATACATATGTACGTACGTACATAAAGATAGGAGTAAGCAGAAGAAAAAAGTGAGACGTGATGATTAGGCCCCTAGCTCTAATTATTTATGTCTGAGGACGAAAGCCTACTGCATATAACATGCTCACATAAAAAGCGTATGTTCGTACACACACACTCACATACATGCTCAAAAATTTTTGCGTATCGTATACATATTTCTATGTGAATACTTTTCCACATACTTCTATGTGTATAGATAAGTATATTTACTTACGTATGCTTATGAAACTGTAGAAGAGGAAGCTTAACTTTATTAAGAAATAATGGGCAAGAACACTTAGTGGCTTCTTGTCAAAGAGCTGAATTCGCAAATGTCTAGCACCCAGACTTACATAGCATATGAATCCCGGTCGTTTCGGGAGATATACCACGAGCATAAATAGAAACACATACAATATCAATAAACCGAAGTGACATATTGTGGGAGTGGGTGTCCAATTCTTTTTCTTCGTGTTCTATCATTGGTGTTGTAGTTGTTTCAGTTCTGTTTTTTTGTTGTTGTAGTATGGGGTGAGAAAGAGATTTTTTGTTATTGTAATGGCGGTTGTTGTTTATCTTTTGTAAAAGAATAGGTGGAGGACTGCAAAGATTCCTTATTGTCTTTATAATTATTCTCCCTGGATGGTGGTGGGGTATCTTTTCGGTAAATGCTTACATAAGCCTCATATTTTGAACTTGTTCTGAATGTCTGCACACACACACACAGACACACAGACACACACACACATAGACACACACACATACACACACATACACAACACAACACGCATATACATAAATGCGCGCACACACAAACACACATATATAATATACACCATATACATACATACATACATAAATAACACATATATATGTAGATATACCTACATATATAAACATAAATATATTGTATATATATGTATTTATATACAGGCTACACACACACACACAGCACGCACGCACACACACACATATATATATACACCCATATACATATACATACATAAATAACACATATATATGTAGATATATACCTACATATATAAACATAAATATATATGTATATATATGTATTTATATACAGGCTACACACACACACACATATATATATATATACACCCATATACATACATACATACATAAATAACACATATATATGTAGATATATACCTACATATATAAACATAAATATATATGTATATATATGTATTTATATACAGGCTACACACACACACACGCACGCACGCATACACACACACATATATATATATACACCCATATACATATACATACATAAATAACACATATATATGTAGATATATACCTACATATATAAACATAAATATATATGTATATATATGTAGATATATACAGGCTACACACACACACACACGCGAATACACACACGCACACGTACGCACACACACACACACACATATATACTTATATGAAGTATATTAAACATATTTCTACAAGAAACACAATAATCACATTCGCACAGAAATATGTATATGCATGTGTGTGCATCTGTAACTGTTCGCACGCCTACTTATATTTCAGTGCGTACACATGCGTGTGTATTTACATCTGTATGTGTGTAAATGCATATATTGCATATATGTATTGATTATGTATGTATGTATGTATGTATGTATGTATGTATGTATGTATGTATGTATGTATGTATGTATGTGAGTGTGTGTATGTATATATGTATGTATGTATATATGTATGTATGTGTATGAATGTATGTATGTATGTATGTATGTATGTATGTATGTATGTATGTAGGTATATATGTATGTATGTGTATGAATGTATGTATGTATGTATGTGTATGTATGTATGTATGTATGTAGGTATGTATGTATGTATATATGTGAGTGTGTGTATGTATATATGTATGTATGTATATATGTATGTATGTGTATGTATGTATGTATGTATGTATGTATGTTTGTATGTATATGTGAGTGTGTGTATGTATGTATGTATGTATGTATGTATGTATGTATGTATGTATGTATGTATGTAGGTATGTATGTATGTATGTATGTATGTATGTATGTATGTATGTATGTATGTATGTATGTATGTATGTATGTATGTATACATATGCTTTGTGTGTGTTCTTATAGAAATACGTTTAATATATATCCAAAATGTATTTATTATTATGGCGGAATCGTTAGCACACCGGACAAAACGTTTAGAGGCATTTCGTCCGTCTTTACGTTCTGAATTCAAATTTCACCGAGGTCGATTTTGCCTTTAATCCTTTCGGGGTCGATATAATAAGTCCCAGTTGAGCATTGAGGCCGATTTAATCGACTTACCTCCCCCAAAGTTCTAGTCTTGTGTCAAAATTTGAAATCATTATTATTATTATTATTATTATTATTATTATTATTACTACTACTACTACTATTGTTGTTGTTGTTGTTTTTGTTGTTAAGTGCAATAGAATTAATATCACCTCTATCTGGTATGCAATTGTCTCTGCTTTCTACAAGCGCTGAAAAAGAACAACATTTATGATCCCTAGTTTTTCCATTAATTAAACTTCAGAAGAAAAGAAAACTAAGTAGCAACAGAAGCGAAAAGGTTTATGTATCTATTTGCTATACTGTTTCAGATAAGTGAACAATACTCTAATGTGAAATGGAATTTCATTTATTGTAGGAATTATCTGCCCAAATACCGCGCATTGAAATCGAACCCGCATCAGGTGGTTAGAAACGATTTTCCACACAGCTAAGTTTCTAGTAAAATGGTATTAAATACTGTAATGTAATTTAAGGTGATGCTCTTCTATTTCTACAAACTTCTTGTCTTCGACTGGAATAAGCGAATCAATATTTAGTCAAATATAAATGGCTTACAACTTGGTTACGATAAAACAGTTTGGAAAGGCAATTAGGATAAGCCTAATTTGTTAAAGAGAGTTTAAGTCTTCTCTTGTCATTACTTTGTGTGGTTCAAAAGGATAAAACATTTTGTGCAGAACGCTTTGGCCGAAAGCCTCTTTCCAACTAAGCTGAGTATCGTATATTTCATGTAAGAAACACTTAATTTTGAACCACTAATATTTAGTACTTGTGTCTCTAAAGTACATAACATATGTTTGATAAAAATTAAACTAACTTCGTGTAGTAAGTAGCTTGCTTACCAACCATATGGTTCCGGGTTCAGTCCCGCTGCGTGGCACCTTGGGCAAGTGTCTTCTACTATAGCCTCGGGCCGACCAAAGGCTTGTGGCTGGATTTGGTAGACGGAAACTGAAAAAAGCCCGTCGAATATATATGTATACATATGTATGTGTGTGTGTATATGTTTGTGTGTCTGTGTTTGTCCCCCCCCCACCACCACCAACATCGCTTGACAACCGATGCTGGTGTGTTTACGGCCCCGTAACTTAGCGGCTCCGCGATAGACACCGATAGAATAAGTACAAGGCTTACAAAGAATACATCCTTGGGTCGATTTACTCGACTAAAGGCGGTGCTCCAGAATGGCCACAGTCAAAATGACTGAAACAAGTAAAAGAGTAAAAGAGAGTAAAGAGAGCATTACTATAAAGTGATGTTTTATCCTGATGACTTCACCTAACGCAACAGAGGGCTCAGTAAGTCCCATCCTTGAAAAAAGATCTTTTTTGATCCCTCCAGCTTTTAGTCTATCGCTCTCGTTCCCAACATATCAAACGTGGAATTGTAATCATATCCAAGAAGAGAAGATTGTTGAGCAATATTTTGCAGCATAAGTGCCTCCCCATCAACAATGATCACCAGTTCGGTTTCCATAGAGTTAGATTCTTGTCATTTGATAGATGTCCCAAGGCCTTGAGAATTTCGTCGAAAGAAAGGTCATTTCACTTGATATCAGTAAAGCACACTTTACTGATCATCATCATCATTGTTCGACCGTGGTCGAGACAATGGAATTTACCATGCTACGCCAGACATCACGGTCCATCATGGCATTACGGAGGTCCTGTTGCTGGATGCCTGTATCCCTGGAGATTACATCAGGGTAGGAGAGTGTGCGCCCTCTGGTATTGCGAGTAGATGGCTTCAAGAGGAGAAGAGTAGAAATTACCTCTTTTTCAGCTCTACAACAATGTCCAGCAAACTGGACTCTCCTACCTTTCACAAGAGATGACACAGGTGGTAGTTTCCCATATATTTGCATTTTGGTTGGATGGCGCTTCCACGAGAGATTTACTGATACCGAGCATGCTATATGAGTCTTTGGGCCAAGCTGGCTGCAATGGTTTTCATTCGTCTCTCCTTTCTGCAAACACATTACCTTAGTAAACTTGACATGTCTCAACGGAAAATAATTTCAAACATGGTATTCCTCAACAAAAGACAAATTGGTATATAAAACTGCAAGGCGGCGAGCTGGCAGAACGTTAGCACACCGGGCGAAATGCTTAGCGGTATTTCGTCCGCCGTTACGTTCTGAGTTCAAATTCCGCCGAGGTCGACTTTGCCTTTCATCCTTTCCGGGTCGATAAATTAAGTACCAGTTACGCACTGGGGTCGATGTAATCGACTTAATACCTATGTCTGTCCTTGTTTGTCCCCTCTGTGTTTAGCCCCTTGTGGGTAATAAAGAAATAGGTATTTCGTCCGCCGTTACGTTCTGAGTTCAAATTCCGCCGAGGTCGACTTTGCCTTTCATCCTTTCGAGGTCGATAAATTAAGTACCAGTTACGCACTGGGGTCGATATAATCGACTTAATCTGTTTGTCTGTCCTTGTTTGTTCTCTTTGTGTTTAGCCCCTTGTGGGTAGTAAAGAAATAGGTATATAAAACTGCTTTCCACAGTTAAGTGGGGGGGGGAGGAATTTGGAGTGGATATTTCTGCTTTCCACAGTGAAAGGGTTAACGTGTTTGCTGTTGAAAAGTATATTTGCATTAGTTGCAATATGGCTGTTTTATTATTTATGTAGGCGCAGGCATGGTTGTGTTAAGTTCATTCACAACCACGTGGTTTCGGGTTCATTCCCGCTGCGTGGAATCTTGGGCAAGTGTCTTTTATTATAGCCTAACAAGTTAATTTGGTAGATGTATGTATGTACGTACGTATGTATGTATGTATGTATGTATGTATGTTTGTTTGTATGTATGTATGTATGTATGTATGTATGTATGTATGTATGTATCTATGTATGCATGTCTACACACAAATGAGCGAGTAGTAAAATATATGGATTTAGAAAATCGTGCAGCTATCATAATAAGCTCCTCTTAATATTTAGGCAGACATCTACGCATAATTTCTTGTCTATCAAAATTAACAGTGCATGCTGAAGGTTGCAAAACAGACGTTACCCTATGAAAGTTACATGGTTAAATAGAAATATGTTCAACGCTTATAGCTCTTGACTATATGCTTACACACACACACACACACACACACACACACACATACACACACACACACACACACACAGAGGATAAATTAAGATAAACACGAGTTTATATAATGAGTTTCTACGTACGTTTCACCGTTGTGGTTCCTCGCAACTCTGCATTTGATGTTCAAAGTGCATATGGGTGCTTAACCAGAACGGATCATCAGGGAACACTCTATTGCATTAAGTTACAGACAATGCAGAGTTTCAAGCACCCATAGTGCGTAGAAACTCATAATATAAACTTGTATTTATCTTAATTTCTCCTACATTTCACAGTTTCATAACTAGTAATATTATAGTAGTATAGTAATCATTTAGTCACTACTCTGGAGGCTAACTGACTATGATAATGTACATCGACCTCTGAACAGTAGCAGTCGTACATCTATTTGTACACAATTTGTATACACAAGTAATATACATATATATATATATATATATATATATATATATATATATATATATATATATACGAGCAAAACGTCCCCCGTCTAATGGATGGTGCTGAGTTATCAAACATTTAAACAAAATTTTCTCAAAACAACTTGTCCGACCATCCCATAGGCCTCTCCTTTGAGAAACACTGATTTAACCTAAATTTGAGACACCAGCAAAAGAAGATAGACTTTTATTCTATTACAAGAAAAACGATTTTACAAATGTACGTTCCCACGGCTTTATCCATCGCATTCTAACCTGGAATCGATTTTTGTAATTTTTTCAAGACTTATACACGCCCTGCTACCGTCGGTATCTACATATCAAATTTGAGCGCAATTGGATGGAGGATGCCCGAGATCCTAGAAGACAAACATATAGACAGACAGAACGGATTTTATATAATAGATATACACACACATATATATATATACACACACACATATATATATACACACACACATACACGCACACACTCACGCATATATGCATATATGTAAATGAAATTGCTCCCGTATGTTATATAAAACTTAAATACACCAGTTATGTTTTTGCCTTTCTTGTTACTATGTTTATGCATGTGTGTGTATGTGTGTGTGTGTGTGTGTGTGTGTGTGTGTGTGTGGTTCAAACAAACAATTCAAGTCAGTACTCCGGCATGGCTGCCATTCAATTTAAGTTTTGAGTTTAGAACGTTCTGACTTTAGAACGCTTAATTTCAATATCAATTGTCAATAATCTCTACCGCTAAGTTCTGAAATTAAATCCTTCGGAGATCAACTTTGCCTTTCATCCCTGCGGGATTTATAAAATAATGCACCAGACAAGGGTTGATATAATCCACTCGTGCCTATTTTCGAGGCAATATTTTACTGTATATATTTTACTATGTATTTTAGAAAAGACGTGATTATTTTAGCTTTATGCCATGTACTTTATTATATATTATTCATTACTTATGCTCATATGTATTGACGTCTTTATATGTTGTGTATTATATATACATACTTAAAAATTACGATGTTCACAAGGGCATCTATCATTTTGGAGTACCATACACATTGACACGAATACATAAACACCAACTACAAAAGCAGATAAAAACAATGATACAAACGAACCTTCCCAACAAAACTTATGTAATCCATTCTATACATGCTGTACCTATAACAAGCTAAAAGAAACTCCCTATATATAGCTAGCACAGTCATTTCTTAATTTCTGAATATACGGTCTTATATATATATATATATATATATATATATATATTATATATACCGGAGTAAACACATAAATGTGAAACAACGTGGAAAAAAGAGTACTCAAATACCAGTGGTAGAGTAATATGTTTTATTTAAAGCAGTAGAAAATTCAACAAAACCTGTTACTCTGAGTTTTTGTTGAATTTTCTGCTGCTTTAAATAAAGTACACACAAATATATATATATATATATTATATATAATATATATATATATATATATATATACCGGAGTAAACACATAAATGTGAAACAACGTGGAAAAAAGAGTACTCAATACCAGTGGTAGAGTAATATGTTTTATTTAAAGCAGTAGAAAATTCAACAAAACCTGTTACTACTCTGAGTTTTTGTTGAATTTTCTCTGCTTTAAATAAAGTACAACACAAATATATATATATATATATATATATATATATATAATATATATACTCGGTTAAGTAATTGAGATTCTAGTGAATTCTAAAGAATTCACATGAAATATGTCCTTAACTAGGATGCACCGGAAATCTTATGGTGTTAACCATACGACAAGTGGGGTGATTACAAATAGGAAAAAAGCAACAAGAATGGAATTAAAATCTCGGTACGATCGTTTTGTACGAGGACATCTTAATAAGCTACAAAAAATGCAGTGAATACAGATGGCTTGTACTCGTCAGCCGAAAAAATATCAGAGAATTCCCAAACTATCAAAAGGTGTAGATACAAAAGAGGTTGTAAGATTAACTGCATTGAAGAAAGTTCGATTCATGGAGATCCGATGAAAGGTTTTAAACCTATAGAATTTATGCATGTCTACATATAGCTCATATTGAATATTTGATCAAGTTGTATGAAGAAATTTTCATATATATATATATATATATAATCCATTCATCCAATATTTAGATTAAAATCGGGTTTTATTATAGCAGGATATTTTCAGATTTTATAGATTGGTATAGGCATAAGATACTTAGTTGCGAGGCCAGAAGAGGATAACACATTTGGAAAGTGTGTTTCACATAATGATCGGGATATACCATATTCTGTCCACCATCTTGTTTGTTGTCAAATATCTCTAACCAGTATAGCAGACTGTCGTTTCAAGTACGCGTAATTATTCGCGCTTGTTGAAACCCAGGGTTTTTTAGCCTATTTCTGGTTCCGGCTGACCGAATTAAATTATATATTCATGGGTATGTGTAGTGTGAGAGACAGTGCATGCGTATGAGTGAAAATGTGTGTATGTGTTATGCGTGTATTACATGGCAAAGAAAGAGAGAACGAGTATGAGAAAATGAGAAAAAGAAAGAGGGCCTGAGTAAAAGTGAAAAAGAAAGAGAAAGAGAGAGAGAAGACAGCGTAACAGCAGTAGGGTAATAATTACATATATTAGCTCTAACGCAATGTGGATTTTTATAAAATATGATACTGTTGTCTTAGATCATATCACAAAAGTAGGAAAGAGGCGAACCGGAACTAAGTCAAGCGGCATTAATGTTGTTATTGTTAACTCGTATTGTTTTATATTTGTTTTATCTATTGATTTAATTTTCATCTGTTTGGCAACTGTTATGAGCCTGCTTTTTCATCTGCTTGCTTCTTCTTTTGTTTGTGCTGTTGTTGTGACAGGAAAAGAATAGGAGCCACGGGTCCTACAGCAGGATGATATAAGAAAGGAAAAATAGCATTTAACTACTTGCATGTTTTCTCATCCTCTCTCTTTAACCACTCTTTCTTTCATTTTTTCTCTCTTCCTTTTTCCTTTCTCTTGCACTTGCTCGATAGCTCGTCTTCACATTCTTTTTATGTACTTCTATACAATATACTTACATGTACATTAATATATAACGGGATGTGTACATAAAAATATATACGCACGTTTACTCTTAAAAGTACGTGTAGAGGTGTGCACAAAAATACAGAGAAACACACACTCGTACACGAATGTATTTATGACTACATACATACATATATACAATCACACACATCCAGATCCACACAGACATATCTATATATATGTAGTGACATATTATATAGACAAGCAAGTTAATTGTTGGTAGGGACACCGTATTTTGGTATGCAACAATAATATACTACCAAAGGTTTATAAATTAATACGGTGTCCTACATGTGTTAGCAGTGCTCTTCAATCACTTTTTAAAATTATTTCTACAGATCTTCTATGAAAACTAGAGCCAGAATAGTATTTGTCTTTCTTGTCCAACACGATAATGTCCAAACGGCGATGCTCGACTAAACATATAAATATATGTATATGTATATATATATATATATTATATATATTATATATATATATATTATATATATATATATATATAGATATATATGTATGTATTTATATGTATGTATGTATATATATATATACATACATATACATATATATACATACATTATATACATACATATATATATATACATATATATATATGTACATATATATATGTTTTAATATATATATATACTATATATATATATGTTTATATATATATATATATCTATATATATATATATATATATATATATATATATACACACACAACACACACCTATATATATATATATATATTGGTATCATTTTCAGGGTTGGATTTAGCTTTGTGAGGTATGTGGCCCTGCAAGTTCGGTGTATCTTCATACAAAATTTTTAATCCATGACAGATCACTATACTTACATATGAAAACCCTCCTGTTGCGTATAATTGAAAGTGACAAGTTAGTACATAAAAAAAATTAAAACCATCCATCAGTGTAATAATTTATCATCAAAACGAAGCACAAAGTTTTACCACTTAACCACCATATACTGCTACATTCTTACACAAACATCTCTTTCAACTCTTCGCGTCTGAAATAGCTTTAATGAATTCATCAAACTGTATCGTCTTTAGATCACTACTCTTTACAGAAAGTGGAGACGCAATGGCCCAGTTGTTAGGACAGCGGACTCGCGGTCATAGGATCGCGGTTTCGATTCCCAGACCAGGCGTTGTGAGTGTTTATTGAGCGAAAAACACCTAAAAGCTCCACGAGGATACGGCAGGGATGGTGGTGATCCCTGCTGTACTCTTTTACCACAACTTTCTCTCACTCTTACTTCCTGTTTCTGTTGTACCTGTATTTCAAAGGACCGGCCTTGTCACTCTCTGTGTCACGCTGAATCTCCCGAAGAACTACGTTAAGGGTACACGTGTCTGTGGAATGCTCAGCCACTTACACGTTAATTTCACGAGCAGGCTGTTCCGTTGATTCGGATCAACTGGAACCCTCGTCGTCGTAACCGACCGAGTGCTTCCTCCTCCTCACTCTTTACAGTCCTAAAATGAGATTGAAAGTACCGCATCTGATTTTTTCTTTCGCAGTAAGAAACTTTTCTGAGCTGATGTTGTGTTGGCACCGTGTTTGTTTCTCTTGCCTGGCCAACCGTTTCTTACCTTGTAGTCTGTATTTCCACATGTATTCCTGGCATCCAATTCCAACTGATTATATATATGCCAAAGAAGCTTTAGGAAATATTTCTTAAAGAAGCAAAATTACCCACCAATTTCAACTCCTTAATAAAGTCTTATTTGTACAGTTAAAGATGCAAGAAATAATTTCAGATCTTGATCATCAGATCAATTTCAAGTCTATTTTTTCTGCCAATGTTTGAGCTTCCTATGATGGTTCATGTGTTTCTTCTAGATAATCTTCAATATATATGAGCGCATTTTAATACAGTTATATCTATCTATGCGAGCTTTAGTAGTATCAATTCCTGCAGAGTTACGAGTGTCTGATAAGGGTTATAAAGTTAGTGTACTTTGACTTCCTTCTTAATTGAATTTGCCCATCTGTGAGTTGACACAGAAGAGAATGTGTATTACCTTTGTATGAAGTCGAAATAGTTAACTGCTTCAAAACAGAAAGACGAATTAGCCTGTCTAACAAGATTTAAAGAATGAGCAGCCCAACAAATAAAAGCTACAACTAGCTCATTTCCTTACTTCTGTCTTGCATTCCCGGGCAATAACCTGACATATTACTGTCATTGTCATAGGACTGCTCCCGGTAGTCTTCAAAATTTATTCCCTTTTATTTTAGGAATCCTAAGAGACATGAAGCCAAAAACGTTTCCCAGGACAATATAACGCACAACAGCTGTCAGCTTATGAACACGAGCCTGTTTGGTGTTAAATCTACAGAGACAGAGAAATATTTAGCAGTTTTTAAGTTCTGCTACAATATGATTCGTAACATATGTTGCCATCAATAGAACAATTTCTTCGTAGATGGTATATTTATTATATATTTTATAATTATACTTGGAACATCCAATGTAGAGGTTACAAATAACCACAGCGGCGAAACGTACGTTGGGATCAGACTATATCATAAACATAATAAAATTGTGTCTATCATAATTTCTCATATACATGTGTGTGTGCATGTGTATGTGTGTGTTTGTGGGTATGTGTGTGTTTGTGGGTATGTGTGTGCGCGTATGCGTGTGTGTATGCGCCCGTGTGTATGTATAAATTTACATTAATTTGTACTGAACCATTTCCATTGAAAGTCTCAAGGAAATTCAAACTACTTTTGGACTACGTAAACTGGTGTCGCTAATGTAGTCTCCTGGAAAGTACAACCAGAGCTTCTTCAAATCAAAACATGATGTCTAAGGATTGGTCAAGACTGGAACACCTTGGATTATAGGTTTGCATAGTTAGAGTTTGTTTGATTCTAAACAGCATCAAATCTCAAGTAGTCGGTTTTCAAATCGACCCAGCTGAATTCTATCAAACTCGCTTTCAGTTCAATTATGCGGTGTAATGAGCCATAGACTAATATAAAATCTGAACAAAACAAAGAGAAATATATTCATTCATTCATGTGTTGATGTGAGTATACAGACTCCTCATGTAGCAACATTGCATGCGCATAATTTATGTAGTAAACTTCTACATGTATCATTTTCACTTTAGCCAATGTGTCAAAGATCTGTTCAGTTGAGTCAATGTGCTAAAAATGAGATAAGACTAAACTTTGGCCGCAGTATTATTTCATCCAATCCATCTTATTTTCGACTAGACAGACTGAAAGATCACAGAAGCGATCATCAAACTACTGCGCAGACATATAAATCGCACTGTAATTAACTAATTGGGTCATTCGGTGGAATTGAATTATTTTTTTTACTTCCAAGAAATATACTCAGAAGCAACATAGATAATCAATCAGTGCGTGTATATATATATATATATATATATATATAGACAGATAGATAGATAGATACATACATAGATAGGGAGAGAGAGAGAGAAATAGAGATAGATAGATAGACAGACAGACAGACAGATAGATAGATAGATAGATAGATAGATAGCCAGATAGACAGACAGGCAGACAGACAGACAGGCAGGCAGACAGACAGGCAGGCAGACAGATAGACAGACAGACAGACAGACAGATAGATAGACAGATAGATAGATATATAGATAGATAGATAGATAGATATATAGATAGATAGATAGATAGATAGACAGACAGACAGGCAGACAGGCAGACAGACAGACAGACATGCAGACAGACAGACAGACAGACAGACAGACAGATAGATAGACAGACAGACAGACAGAAAGATAGATAGATAGATAGATAGATAGATAGATAGATAGATAGATCGATAG
>NC_043000.1:153271652-153276652 GCF_006345805.1 Octopus sinensis | reverse complement strand
TAGTGATAATGCCAGTTTTTTTTTTAATGTACATAGTGGGAGGGATTAGTCAATAACATCGACCCCAGTATGTTACTGTTACGTTATTTCATCGACTCCAAAAGGATGAGACAAAATTGTCATCGGAAGGACTCGAGTAATAAAATCATCTCCAACACGCAGAAGAGCTAAGTATAGAATCTTTCATTCACTGGAACACACACACACACACACACGTACGTACAGACACACACACAAACTCACACACAATACATACACACACATACACATACAGACACATATACACACACATACACACACCTACACAGTCACACACACACACACACACATATACACGCACATACACACGCACACACATACACTCACTCACACACACACATACACATTCACACCCACATACACACATACACACATACACACGCACACACATACACTCACGCACACACACACACATATACACGCACATACACACGCACACACATACACATTCACACCCACATACACACATACACACATACACACGCACACACATACACTCACGCACACACACACACATATACACGCACATACAAACGCACACACATACACTCATGCGCACACACACATTCACACACACATACACACATACACACATACACACGCACACACATACACTCACGCACACACACACACATATACACCCACATACACATGCACACACATACACTCACGCACACACACATACATATTCACACCCACATGCACACATACACACATACACACGCACGCACATACACTCACGCACACACACACACATATACACGCACATACAAACGCACACACATACACTCATGCGCACACACATACACATTCACACTCACATACACACATACACACGCACACACATACACTCACGCACACACACACACATATACACGCACATACAAACGCACACACATATACTCATGCGCACACACACATACACATTCACACCTACATACACACATACACACATACACACGCACACACATACACTCACGCACACACACACATATACACGCACATACGAACGCACACACATACACTCATGCGCACACACACATTCACACCCACATACACACATACACACATACACACGCACACACATACACTCACGCACACACACACACATATACACCCACATACACAAGCACACACATACACTCACGCACACACACATACATATTCACACCCACATGCACACATACACACATACACACGCACACACATACACTCGCGCACACACACATACACATTCACACCCACATACACACATACACACATACACGCGCACACACATACACTCACGCACACACATACCACATTCACACCCACATACACACATACACACATACACTCACGCACACACACATACATATTCACACCCACATGCACACATACACACATACACACGCACACACATACACTCACGCACACACACATACACATTCACACCCACATACACACATACACACGCACACACATACACTCGCGCACACACACATACACACATACACACACATACCCAAGCATGCATCTATGCATGCATAAACGCCCAAACCTTAACGATGTATCTACAAACAACCAGTATATTATGCATTTATCTTCCTATCGTTGAGTCCAGGCAAAAGAGGAAACCTCTGTATGACCGCTTGACCTTCTAGCAATAGCAAAATCTGCCTGAAATGACATCCTGCTGCATTAATGCAAACAGTTGCACCTAAATCTGCACTAGCAAATTCGGGTTGGGCTTAACTAACCACAGCACATGTACACGAGGGGTTGCTGAAAAGTTTCTGGCCTTAAGGTTATCGCAAAAGCCTGGCTGGAGGCCTAACCTTCCGAGTTGTTTTACAAGGCTGAAAAAGACTGAAAGACCACGGCAATAAGTGTTTAAATCTGAGAGAGGAATATCTTAATTAAAGTCATAATTAACTGATACTCCTGTTTCTTTTACCCCAAATCAGGAACTTTTCAGCCCCACCTTGTATACCCATTTATACGTTCTTTTATCAATTGCCATTTATACGTTCTTTTATCAATTGCATGCTAATTTACTGAATGACATATGCAGAAAACAACATATTCTCGGTTAACTGAAATTTATCTTTTAATTAGAAAAAGAAAGTCATAAACTATAGGCAATTATCGGTGAATTACAAACTAGATCAAGGATGGGGAGCATAATTTCAAGAAATAATTATTTTATGGTGATATGATGGTGGATGTCGTGGTGGGAAGAGAGCCTAAGCTTTTTTAGCAGCGGACAGCTATGGACCTGTTTCAGTGTTATTACACCTCATCAGAGAAATATTTATAAGTTTCTCTAGCCTGCTACTAGAACAAGATCTTCGAAAAATTTTAACCAATAGAAATCTGCGTAATTACAAAAAATGAGCCTACGGAAATAATTAAAATGGACCAATAGTTATAACTTCAGACAAATAGTGATATCGTGCTCAGATAATAACTTTATTAACGAACAAAGAAACATTGCAACAATTCTAAACCAAAGGGCAAAATGGCGAACTGTAACTTCAATTGTCCATGATGTAAAATGAACCGTCTGTACCACAATAAGCGTGCTACGGTGAAAAAAGTAAATTCACACCAATGAGTCAATGTATATCTAATGTATATCTAATCTGATAGAGTCAATAAAGAGACCCCTCCGACGAATCGAAGTAAGCTTAAATAATAAACGATTTGGGATTGAAAAACATCACATGATAGAATCGTGTCCATTGATTGGACGACACTCAATAAACAATGTTTTGTGTCGAGACAACTGGAGTCGTCTCACCAATATCATAGATTTAGATAATTAAGGTAGCTAGTGATAAGCTGATTGATGAACGCAAACAATTTTGTGTGAATTGAATTTTGTCTGTTAGCTGTAGAAAGAAGATAAAAATCTAAGTGTTGCTGCTACTTTAATGTATATGGTTGTTGGTTCGACGAATCGTGGCATAATATTTAAAGAGTGTCTCGTCGCATATGTTAGCTTCGTTAAAGCCGGCCATCACAAAACTACACCATAAGGAAAGAATCGGAGTCCTTTTTTAAAGTAGCGTCGCTTATTATAGAGGTGCCCATTACTACTCTATAGTTGTTGTTTAACCCAAGTGAATCTGTTATGTCGCACGTTCGGATGACCTCTACTGAACACTGCTCTACTCCTCTCTAGTCTTCGACGTCTAGGCTTTTCCCTCTATATCTACGTATTGGGCAAGCCTACTTCATCGTCTGGGGGTGTCCACACAACAGTATCGTAATCGAGTAGCTGTGATCATTTATTCGAAGTTGAGTGATTACGTGAAGACTCGATTACTTTTTTGATGTACCTACTTGCAGCTAGGTAGGCTGGGCCGATGAGAATACCAATATGGAGAGAAGGAGGCTCTGGTTACTGCATCCAAACTGCCGGGCTGGTTTTTTCTATCTCATATCGAATGTTAGCATCTTGGTTTACCTGACTGCCACATGCGCATACATATATTTTTATTATGTCTTGATATGTACAAATATTATAACATACATGAAAAATCTTACATGCAAAAAAATTTATCATACTTAATATGGTCCAGAACACACACATTCAGTTATATATACATATTTAAATACAGTTTCATCCTAGCCCATTCCGAAACATTTCAGTGAGTGAACAAGACTAAACTTGTAAGTATGATGCTTTCTCATTTCTCTTACACAGCAAACGACCTAGAATCTCCAAAGAATAAACTCTCATCTCATCGGTGCAGCAGGAGTACGACTAAAGAATTCGGGTTAAAAGACCTGGAAGAAGTCATCCAATTATCACTCACTGCAAATTTTTTTCTCATTCTACAACGCCTATTAAATAACAAAGGCATAGGATGATTTAATGCATCCTACAGCCTGAAAATAGTTCCACCTTATAAATTGGAACAGAATATTTTTCATTGCTGTTTCTCAATAACAGAGAAGTCTATTAGCAGCACTCAATCGATTTCTTTGATGCCATCACTTCCAGCTCCGTAGCAGACACATTCAAAACATTTCTTCTACTTCACGTTTCCATTCTCAACTTAGGTGCAAAAGTACCTCTGCTCATTCCAAGCCAACATAAAAACTTGTCTTGCTGACCTCTTGGATGTAACAGACCATGATCTATAACGCAGGATCTCCAAGACAATAGGTAAGGGAGAACGATACTACGACCCGTTCTCTATCTTGCAACAAGGTATATCCACGTAATAACATCCAGTGGCCAAGTAGTGGTGTTAAACCAAGCGACATATAAAGACTGCTGTTGTTCAGCTTGAACAAAGATTCCATCGGGAACCATCCCGCTATTCTCTTTAAATACAATGTATATTAGACCACATTATCCAATGTTCGCATCATTTTTTAAGAAAGATTGTTGTGTGTTTTAAAACATTTCAGTTGATATATCCAATCAGTCGAACGAATTCCTTTGGTTTTCTCGTCATTTCCAGCTGTATCTACATTTTCAATCATATCTTCAGTGTTTATCAGTTACGAGTATTTTTGAATCTTTGACTGAAAGATGAAACGCTTATATTATAGTGATTTGAAATATTGAAATCTTCAAAGCCACAGTCGAACCAATTCTACAATATGGCTCAGAAACCTGGACGTTATCAAAGAAGCTTGAGAGGCGGTTGGATGGAACTTACACTCGCCTCCTTATGAGAGCTCAAAATCTCTCGTGGAAGCGCCATCCAACCAAAATGCAAATATATGGGAAACTACCACCTGTGTCATCTCTTGCGAAAGGTAGGAGAGTCCAGTTTGCTGGACATTGTTGTAGAGCTGAAAACGAGGTAATTTCTACTCTTCTCCTCTGGAAGCCATCTACTCGCAATACCTGAGGGCGCACACTCTCCTACCCTGATGTAATCTCCAGGGATACAGGCATCCAGCAACAGGACCACCGTAATGCTATGATGGACCGTGAAGTCTGGCGTAGCATGGTAAAT